>NC_061823.1:38557091-38564354 GCF_019202785.1 Penaeus chinensis
GAAGAAAAGAGAAGAAAGAAATCAGATTTACAGATATATGGGTATAGATACAGATATAGATAAACATAAAAAACAATATAAAAAAAGTTGATAAACACAGCCAGCTATTGACGGAGATGAAGCAGTTCTATGAGCTTATCTGGATAAATTTGGAGAATTTGGCAAAGTAAATTTGTCGTGTTAATTATGTAACAGATATTCATACATGAAAAATATTCATAGTCAAGTCAGTTTTCATCTTACATCTGGCCTAACACCATCCTGTTTAAATGAACACTAAGCAGTATATTCATTAATCTACATAAAACTTGGCAACACATCATATTTATGAAGTATCCTGTGCAGAAAGAAAAGAAAAGAAAAGAAAAAACAAATCTGGTGCTACTGATACCTAAAAAACATCCAACAAATTGTAAATATGTCGCCTCTAACTCTACAACCAAAAGCTCTCCCTACCTGTGTAACTGAATGTATTCACGAGGGTGGGACAGGAGATACAGGAACCTGTCTGCTAGCTTGTTTTTCCCGACGCCTTGGTTGCCGACCAGAAGCAGATGATCACCTAGCAGCCAGTCTTGCAACATATTCTCCAGTACTACAACATGCTGTAAAATAATTAAGATATTTTGTGTATGCTGTGTATATAATGATGGAATTCCGTATGACTGTGTGGTATGATAATATTGTCACCTTTTTAAATTTTTCACCTATCCACTCCTTAGTCTATTACATATCTTTATCATAAAAATTAATAAAGTATGAAGAAGTAGTCATACACATATACTTCAGATAATAAAACAAAAATATAGGAAAAAAGTTACCACTAACCTGCTGAATGTCAAAGAAAAGTGTATCTGGAATCTTGGTGTTCGTATCTGGCTCATACACCTTGCAATGGGTGTCTCCAATTCGCAACACACCATCCTTGACCTCACAATTTAGGACCCTTTTCTCGCCTCCACTTGGCTTAAAAATATCTGAATTCTCCAGAATCGAGTCTAAGGACTGTTTAGCTAAAGGTGGTAAGAATCTGGAAAAGAAATGGTAACCAAATCACTTATTATGGAAAGCACTTAGTAAAGGGTGAATCGCTAACTCGATACAAAGATATATATTATCTACACACACACACACACACACACACACACACACACACACACACACACACACACACACACACACAGACACACAGACACACAGACACACACACACACACACACACACATGCACACACACACACATACAAACCATTTAAACACATAATACTCAAATGGGCTGACATACACATTACTTAGTCCATTGAAACATCAACACAAAAAAATATTCACACTCATTCAGCAATGATACAATGTCCTCTTTATTACCTTGCTAGACAAGCTTTATAAACAGCAGAATGCATATCGAAGGCAGGATAAGCCTTGAATCTTTTTGCAATTCTAATGATCTGCCTCAGGGACAAAGACTCAGCAAGGGATCTCATCGTTGGATCTGTCGATAAGGACATCCTGGATGCTAAGAGGATGAGTTTTTCCACCGAGGGATTGCACTCTCCGACCTGTGGTGGAAAAGTCAAATGACCATCGGTTAATCCTAAGGGTTCGTAAACATCCATGCAAAAATATATAAAGAGATAAAAGGCTATTTTTAGATATATCACAAGCTTCTTTTACAAGCGAAGAAAAAAGACAAAGAGTGAGTGAAGAGGGAGGGAGGGAGGATAGAAGAAAGGAAGGGAGAGGAAAGGAAAAGAAAGAAAGGAAGAGAGGGAGTGGGAGATGGAAAGGTAGAGGGAAAGGCAATGGAGAGGGAGGGAGAGAGGGGGAGGGAGAGAGCAAGAGGAAGAAGAAGAGGAAGAGGGAGAGGGAGAACAGAAGAGAGAAAGGTTTAAACTACTTACCAAATTTGTGACTAGATTGATGGTTTCCTGAGGAGAGAGCGGTCGCATGGTATGGTAAAGGAAGAGAGTCAGGCCCTCTGGAGTCAGCCACTGTCCCTGCGCAGCTCCAACTATGGGTGGTTCTGCGAGAGCTACAATACGGAAGGATGGGTGGATAGGATGAATACCTTTGTCTTGCATATCGCTGTCTGACAATCCTTCCTTATCTTTTATCGCTTCATATTTCTCGTGATGCAGTAGGCGAGTCCCATCATACAGCTGCATCTCGCGGTCATGAATCAGTCTGGAATGAAAGGAAAATTACAAAGATAATCTTTATGATAACTACCTAAATCCTTGTATTATGAGACCAAAATTTCATCAGATATTAAAAGCAAGAACAATTATAATACTAAACGAAAATTAAAATAAAAACTACAATAACAACATTAATAATAAAAGAACTTAACTAAAATAAAAATTATACAAGAATCATATCTAATCTAACACGCCTCATCTATACCTATGTAGAACTGCCAGCGTTCCGTGGTGCAGTCTGTGAATTCCGTCAAGGATTGCGAGCTTCCCCTCTAACGCGGATGTAACTAGGGGAGAAAACTGCCATGCTGTGTCACCGTCATGGGATGTCACACGTTGTTGCACGAGGTCACGTGAAGTCATATCCTGGTGTGGTTAGAATGCGTTAGTATTTGAAGATACAATGACACTCATGTCTTTGTGTGTGTGTGTGTGTGTGTGTGTGTGTGTGTGTGTGTGTGTGTGTGTGTGTGTGTGTGTGTGTGTGTGTGTGTGTGTGTGTGTGTGCGTGCACATGTGTGGTAGTGTACATGTGTATGTGTGTCTGTCTATAATCAAGTGTAAAAATGTTATCTAATAATGAAATTTCAATAAACCAAAGAAAGACAGAATAAGTAAATTTCTGATTTTATATAAACTTACACGCTTCAAAATAATCCTTCTGCACATCCATACATATCAAATATTTGAAATAAATGACAAAACCCCATTATTTGACACCTCCACAATGTGTCCCACCGAAAAAAAAGTATACCAAGTTAATATATACTCAGAAATAGTCTGAAACCATAAGATACTTACCTGATACAGGAGAATGGGTTCACTCTGGTAGCCAAGCATATGAACCATCTTGCTGACGAGAGCCGACTTCCCGCAGCCTCGAGGGCCAATAAGGCAAAAGTCTGCCACGCTGTGACTTTGGAGCATGTCCGAGAGGATTTCGTGGTGGTAAGGAGTCAAGACAAAGGCGGGAGGTGTGCTGTCCCAGCTGCTTCCTGCAGTAACCTTGGTAATAAAAAAAAAAACAATATCAGTATCAATGTACAGAGAGAGAGAGAGAGAGAGAGAGAGAGAGAGAGAGAGAGAGAGAGAGAGAGAGAGAGAGAGAGAGAGAGAGAGAGAGAGAGAGAGAGAAATACAATAATCATTATTTCATAAACTCTTGGAACACACACCTGAGTGGTAACTTCTGCACTCTCAACCTTGAGAGTGACATTAGCTGAGTGTGGCTTTTCCTGAGGAGTGACTGCTCGGACTTCATTCCGACCAGGAGTTGTGACACTGGCCTGGAAAGGAATATATAGTGTGTAATATGTATGGAATGTCATGGGCAATGATACATTTTTTTCATTAATCGATATACACTCATACATGATATATATGTAGCACATTCACACAAGTTTGTCAATATTACATATATGTAAACACACACACACACACACACACACACACACACACACACACACACACACACACACACACACACACACACACACTCACACACACACACACACTCTCTCACACACACACACACACACACACACACACACACACACACACACACACACACACACACACACACACACACACACACACACAAAATCCTGCACACGACGGAGTACCAGAGGCAACCAACCCACCTCGAGCGGCGTAACTCCGAAGGTGGAGAACACCTCCTCCACCGACCTCTGTGTCTCCGGCGTGAGGAACGAGCGGTAAGGGTAGAGTCTGTTGACCAAGCGAGCCGGGTTGACGCTGGGGAACTTGTCCTGCAGTGCAAAGACGATGGTCAGTTGTGTGTGGCATTGTAATGGGGTGCAGGTGTAAGGAAAAGGTTTCTAGGGGGAATGTTTCGAAGGTAAATAGAGGGCGTTGTTGTTGGTTGTGGGAGAAGGAAAGGGAGGATGAATGAATGGATGGAGAAAGAGAGAGGGAGGGAAAGGAAAGATAGAGAGAAGGGGAGGGAGAAGAGAGAGACAGGAAGGGGAAAAGAGGAAGGGAGGGAGTGAGGGAAGGAGGGAGAGAGAAACAGATAAAGGGAGGGAGAAGAGAGAGAGAGAGAGAGAGAGAGAGAGAGAGAGAGAGAGAGAGAGAGAGAGAGAGAGAGCAAGGGAGGGAAGAGCGAAGGCAGGGGAGGAGGGAGAAGGAAAGAGAGAGACAGAAAAAGGGAGTGAGGAGAAGAGGGAGAAGAGACACTAAAATAAACAAAGATATATCTGTTTGAATACCATTGTCGGGATGATAAAATACGTTTCTTCGGTGGGCGCTGCGACCTGCCGGAAGTATCTGTTTCTTGTACTTTTTTTTTAGTAAGTTGGGAATATCTACTGAATTAATAAAAAAAAAACAAATACAACATCTATATCATATTTAGCGTAAACCATCACCTCTAAGTTATGGCAAGTCAAGCAATGCAAAATGATACCGTAACATTATATACATACATTATATATATACATAGATACATATATATATATGATGAAAGAAATAAAAAAACAAACAGCCTTACCAGTATATGCATGAGGGTGCCGAGGTTGTCGATGGGGAAGTCAGGCAGCCCGAGCGACCTCGACTCCGGCGTGAGCAGCGTGTGCGCCAGAGACAGGGTTCGGGACACGGTGCCGCTGTCGACGCCCGGGTGGTCCGCCAGAAGCTCCTGCAGGTGCTCCTGGAAGGGTACGGGCAAGGGGGGGGGGGGTTAGTGGGTGGCCCGCTTAAGTGTGTTGGGTGTGCGTACGTTGGCATAGGTAGATACGGATAGGGATAGATGCATACACTGATGCAGACAGATGTATACATAGAGATAGACGCATAGACAGAACGCATATACATACATACATACATACAGATACATACAAAACACATACACACACACACACACACACAAACACACACACACAAACAAAAAAACACACACACACACACACACACACACACACACACACACACACACACACACACACACACACACACACACACACACACACACACACAGAAGCGTTTCCGCCCCCCCCCCCCCCCCAAAAAAAAAAAAAGAGAATGAAAAAAAAGAAAAAAAAAAGAAAGAAAAAAACCGGACGAATATTCCCGAACGGTCGGCGGGAACAAGAGCGTGGGAAAAATGAGTCACGAAAACAAGTGAAAATCGGCGCGAAAGAAAACACTGATCGTCAGAGTGGCAACCACGAGGGGGAAATTCTGCTAAACGCTTAAATAAAGATATTTCTCTCCAATGACCTCCCGTCTTAAACGAGAAAACGAGAAAACGAGGAAGAAGCTAGTTCTAAATCTTCCATTATCGCGACTTTTATACCATTCCTCTCGCGACCATGACTCAGCGAGGAGAGAGAGTTATAAAAATGCAAAATTGATTCTCGCGAAGCTATTAACCGAAGGAAGGCAAATAATGCCCCTGCTTTGTTTCGTTATTAATCCTCATTCATACCTTTCCTTTACAAAATCCACTTTATTGCAGAGCTTGGGGAAAAAGACTAGATCTGCAATTCACTCAATAACCTCCCTGAAACATAAATTCCCAATAAAATCCCACATAACAATAAAAATCTAAACAGATGAAGCAATTCAAAAAACAACAACAAACCAACCAACCAACAAAGAAAACAAAAATAACAACAATGGCCTTTCGCGGTGTCCAAGAACTTCCGACACAGCCCGTGCATGTCTGTTTAAGGAGAAACTAACCTCTATCCGCACACCTTCATCTCCAGCGGCCCTTCCATCCACGGAGCGACATTTCCCGAAGGTCGACAAATTAGCCTTTAAAGTTAATGACGCTTTTAATTCATGCCATTATCTGAGGAACGGAGACCGGGGGGAAACCTCGGTCGCTATGTCCTCGCTGTTTGGAAGGAGGGAGAGATGATAGGAGGGAGGGAGGGAGAGAGAGAAGGAGAGAGAGATAGAGAGAGAGAGAGAGAAGGAGAGAGAGAGAAGGAGAGAGAGAGAGAGAGAGAGAGAGAGAGAGAGAGAGAGAGAGAGAGAGAGAGAGAGAGAGAGAGAGAGAAAGAGAATGAGAGAGAGAGAGAGAGAGAGAGAGAGAGAGAGAGAGAGAGAGAGAGAGAGAGAGAGAGAGAGAGAGTAAGAAAGGTGAGAGAGAGAGTGAGAGAGAGAGAGTGAGAGAGTGAGAGAGAGAGAGAGAGAGTGAGAGAGAGAGTGAGAGTGAGAGTGAGAGTGAGAGTGAGAGAGAGAGAGAGTGAGATAGTGAGTGAGTGAGAGAGAGAGAGAGAGTGAGAGAGAGTGAGAGAGAGTGAGAGAGGTGAGAGAGAGTGAGAGAGAGAGAGTGAGAGAGAGAGAGAGTGAGAGTGAGAGAGAGAGAGAGTGAGATAGTGAGTGAGTGAGTGAGAGAGAGAGAGAGAGTGAGAGAGAGTGAGAGAGGTGAGAGAGAGAGAGTGAGAGAGAGAGAGTGAGAGAGTGAGAGAGTGAGAGAGTGAGAGAGAGAGAGAGAGAGAGAGAGAGAGAGAGAGAGAGAGAGAGAGAGAGAGAGAGTGAGAGTGAGAGTGAAGTGAGAGTGAGAGAGAGAAAGAAGAGAGAGAGAGAGAAGAGAGAGAGAGAGAAGGAGAAAGAGAGAGAAGGAGAGAGAGAGAGAAGGAGAGAGAGAAGAGAAAGGAAGAGAGAGAGAGAGAGAAGGAGAGAGAAAGAGAGAGAGAAAGGAGAGAGAGAGAGAAGAAGAGAGAGAGAGAAGGAGAGAGAGAGAGAGAAGGGAGAGAGAGAAGAGAGAGAAGAAGAGGAGAGGGAGAGAAGAGAAGAGAGAGAGAAGAGATGAAGAGAGAAGGAGAGAGAGAGAGAGAGAGGAGAGAGAGAAGAGAGAGAGGAGAAGAGAGAAGAGAAGGAGAGAGAAGAGAGAGAAGGAAGAAGAGAGAAGAGAGAGAGAGAGAGAAGAAAAGAAGAGAGGAGAGAAGAGAAAGGAGAGAGGAGAGAAGAGAGAAGAGAGAAGAGAGAGAAGAGAGAGAGAGAGAGAGCAGACACGACGCTAGGCGTCCCCTCCCCCGCTCGTGCTCGGCGCCGTAGCCTTCTTCGCGTATCGCCCGCGTCGTCGTCCCCCTTGGTGG
>NC_061823.1:38599908-38602408 GCF_019202785.1 Penaeus chinensis
AACATGATTGTTCTTCGGTGTTTATCTTCTGAAACCATAAATATATTACAACACCATCAAAACATAACCATATCACTCCCCACCCCCCTCCCCAAACACCACCATCATTACCATACACCACACATCACCAAAAAATCGCCGAGTGAAAGCAAATCGCAATCATCCAATTTCCAAAGCATTAAAATCTACCGCCCCGGCCGAGACGATTCTCCGAAAAATATATTGCAAGACAAATCGTCCCCTTTGCAGAGTTGTAACTTTTCCGCCTTTCGTTGCAATGCCTTTCTGTTACCTTGAATGAAATAATGCTTTGGAGTTCGCTTGCTATCGTTGAGTTATTGAGTATCGTGTGTCATCTTTACCGTTATTTCTTTCGTGTTTTACGTCCTGTTAATTGGCCTCCATTTATCTGTCTATTTGTGTTTATTTGTTTATTGATTTTTGTTATCTATTCTGTTCTGTCTATTCATTTACTATCTATTTATTTGTCCGTTTGTTTATTTACTTGTTTTTTTCCTGTTTATCAATTTATTTGCGTATTTATAATTGTATTTATTTATTTATATATCTATCGTTTTATGTATATTTGTTTGTTTATTCACTCGTCTGTTCATTTGTTTCTTGTTTAATGTATTTATCTAGCTATTTGTTGTATATATTAATTTATTTACTTATCCATCTATTCCATTCTTTGTGTGTGTGATGTTAATCCGTCCTTATTTCTCTCTCTCTCTCTCCCTCCCTCCCTCTCTCTCTCTCTCTCTCTCTCTCTCTCTCTCTCTCTCTCTCTCTCTCTCTCTCTCTCTCTCTATCTCGCTTTCATGATAAGGGTGCATAATGAAAGAGAAAATAAACCACTGGTAGAAATACAAATGTATGAATGAGAATAAGGAAAAAATGGATAAATGAAGAGACTGAAGAAACAGAAAAATTAATATGAAAAAGCAGGAAAAAATAAAAAAATTAAAACGAGAAGTTGAAGAAAGAAATAAAAAAATAAAGATGAAGAAAATGAGAAACGAAAAAAAATATATAGGAATAATCATAGTACAAAAAAACAAAAAAAAAAAAACGAAAAAAAAGAAAAAAAGGGGAAAAAAAATCACCCCCTCCACAATTCCTAAAACAAAGAAGAACAAATTTCCGACTCGTTTCCAACCAAATCTCATTCTCGGACCAAAAATTCCCTCATTAGCACTGTCATGTAGGGGAACAGATAACCGAAAGAGATTAATCTATTTCTGAATTAAAACGAAAAGAAAAAAAAAAAAAAAAAAAAAAAAAAAAAAAAGATCTCTCTGCAAACCAGTCTATTGCAGGATGTTAGTTGTTGCTCTCCGAATGCTGAAAATGGCACTGAAAATGTCTAAATATAATTATGTTGTGAATCTCAAAGCGAAAGACTGGAAAAGTGGAACAGAGTAAATATTTCTGGAAAGGGACAAGGTCTTTGTTTTATAATTGTGATAGCTTTTGATAATGACGTGTGGGTGTGTGTATGTGTGTTGTTTTTTTTACAAGTACACACGTGTATGCAGACATGCCAAGATTCAAAGGAAAACTTCCATACACATATATTCTCTCTCTTTCACAAACGCGTATCCACACACACACACTTTAGAATACATAGGAATACATATACATATACTCTTTGTCTCTCTCACACACACATACACATTCTCTCTCCCTCTCTCTCTCTCTCTCTCTCTCTCTCTCTCGCTCTCTCTCTCTCTCTCTCTCTCTCTCTTCTCTCTCACATACACATACAAACACCCACCAACCCACACCCTCACGCACCCACACATACAAACACACACACACACACATATCCCCACATGCAATACACACATACACATGGTAAGTTAATACAATCCTTTACAATCCTCGTGTTAGCGCATAAGTGATTGACAGTGACAGAAAGAATGTGCTTGTGGTTGTCTATGCATGTGTGCTTGAATGCTTGATGTTTCCTGATGTTGAAGTAACTGTAAAGTAATTGTCATATAGACACAAAAAAACACACACACAAAAAAAACACTCTGTTCTGAAACTATTTCTTTCCTCCATCAAAGAAGAAGAAAAAAAAGAGGAGGAAGAGAAGAAGGAGGAAGAAGAGGAGGAGGAGGAGGAGAGGAAGAAGAAGAAGAAGAAAAAGAAGAAGAAGAAGAAGCAGAGGAGGAGGCGGCGGCGGAAGAAAAAGAACAAGAAAAAGAAAAAGAAGAGGAAGAATAAAAATAAGAATGACACCAAGAATAAGAATAAGAATGAGAATAAAAATAAGAAAAAAAATGAAGAAGAAGGGAAAGCCTAAGAAAAAGAATGATAATCAAATCATAATAAGAATAAGAATAATAATTAGACGCAGACAGAGAATGATAATAAGAATGAGAACAATAGTAATAAGAAGAATAAGAAATACAGAGACAAAACAAAACATATAAACACATACGCATGTCAGGAATTACATATAAATGTATAAGCTGACAGAGAGGAATGGAGA
>NC_061823.1:38607408-38609908 GCF_019202785.1 Penaeus chinensis
TGTCGACAGCTGGAAATCCCCAATTGCTTAATTACTCATTAACACTAATAATCAAATCAATATCAATTATCAATACCATTTATTAAAATCTGGGATTACTGTTATCATTATTTACTTATTATCATTATTATTTTTTTTTGAACGAAAATCACCGTTTCACTTCTGAACGAATGTGCCTCACTGGTGTTTGAATCTCTCCACTCTTGGCTTAGTACTGAAGAAGAAAAAAAGAAAAGAAAAAAAAAAAATGTAGAAGAAAAAAATAGTAATTAATAACTATATCAATATCTATATCTATCAATCTATCTGAGTTTCCATTTTTTACTGTCTATCCCTATATCTCTTTATCTGTCTACCTACCATTCTATCTATCGATATTTCTGTCTCCCTATCTACCTGCCTATCTATCTATCTACACATCTATCCTTCTATCTATCCATCTATCTACCTACTTTCTTACCTTCCTACCTACCTACCTCCCTATGTATTAATCTTTCTGTCTGTCTGTCTCCCTATTTATCTATATATCTTTCTACCCATCTTTCTTTCAATCTATCCACCTACCTACCTACCTACCTAACTATCTATACTCATTTTTACTAGAATAAACACGCACTCATACACACATACACACACGCACACACACACACACACACACACACACACACACACGAACACACACACATACACAAACACATACACACACACGCACACACACACACACACAGACACACACACGCGCGCGCGCGTGCGCGCCAAAACACACACACACACACACACACACACACACACAAGCCAAAACACACACACATACGAACAAACACACACACACACACTCACACATAATTCAAAGGGAAAAGGAGGAAAAGGGAAGAAGAAAGGGAAGAGAGAGAGGGACGAAAACAGCTCACTTGTTACGAATTATATCTTAAGGGAAACTAAAAACAAACTTATTTTTTATTGTTACTGCTCCCTTGCACTCTTCTCGTCTCTTTGTTTATATTTCCTTCTCATATTTTTTCTTTATTTCTGTTTGTAGCGGTCTCTCTATATTTTCTTTCTCTGTCTGTCTATCTCTCTCTCTCTCTCTCTCTCTCTCTCTCTCTCTCTCTCTCTCTCTCTCTATCTCTCTTTCTCTTCTTCTTCATCTTCTTTTCTGGCTTTCTCTCATACTCTCTCTCTCTCTCTCTCTCTCCCTCTCCCTCTCTCTCTCTTCTCCTACCTTTGCTTTTCCAATTCAGTTCTATATTTCTTTCATTTTATGTCTTATGTTATTTTATATCTCTCTCTCTTATCCATCCCTTTCTCTGTATGTTTCTGTTATATTTCTTGTTTTTCTTTTCTGTTTCCCCTCTTTCTCTTCTTCCATTTCTTCCCTTCTCCAATTCTCTCATCCTTCCCTCCCTCTCTGTCTTTCTGCTTCGATTTACTCTCTCTTTCTTTTTCCTTTCCTATCATCCCTCTTATTGTCTCTCCCTCTCTGGCTTTTCCATCCTTTGTTTCTCCTCTTCTCTATCTTTCTTACTTCCTTTCTCTCTCTCTGTCTTTCGTCGCGTATTTTTTCCCTCTCTCTCTTTTTATTTATCTCTCCTTCTTTCTTCTATGTCTCTTCCTCCCTCGCTTCACCTCCGCTTTATCCTTCTCTCCCTTTTTATCTCATTTCCCCCCATTCTATACCTCCTTCTCTCATTTTTCATTCTTTTCTTCCTCTTTCTCCTTCTTCTGTCTGTCATTCGCCTCTCCTTCTTTCTTCCACTCTTTACTTCTGTCAATCGCTTCTCCTCTTTTCTATCTCTCTCCTTCCCTCGCTGTCTTTCTCCCTCTCCCTTGTTCTTCCACTCCTCCTTCTCTCTCTCTTTCTCAACGCCATTTCTCTTATCTCTGTCTCTCTCTCCTTCCATCGCCTCCACTCCCTTCTCAATCTATCCTCCCCTTCGTTTTCCATCTCTGTTTTCCGCCTCTATTTCGTCTCTATCCTTCCTTCCTTCCCCTCTCTATCCTCCATCTTCTCCATCTTCCTTTCTCTCTCTGACCCCCTCCTCATTTTCCTTTCTTTCCCTCATCTCCCCTTTCCCTACCCCCTTCCACACCCTCCCTCTTTCCCCCTCCCAATCTTCCTTTCCTCTCTACCCTTTCTCTCCCCTTTCCTTCTCCCTTTCTTTACCCCCTTCCACTCCTTCCCCATCTTCCATTCTCTCTCTCAATGCCCTCTTTTCTCTCCCTAACCCCCTCCCCCTCTTCCCATCTTCTTTTCTCTCTCTTACTCTTCCCTTTTCTCTCTCTCTAACACCCCCACCCCCTCCCTCTCCCCCTTTCTCTCTCACTTCCTTCCCCCTCCCTCTTTCTCTCTCTCACCCCCCTTTCTCTCCCTAACTCCCTTCCTCCCCCTTTCTCTTCCTTACCCCCTTCCTCCCCCTTCTCATTTCCCTCCCTAACCCCCCTCCCTCTTTCTCTCCCTAACCCCCTTCCTCCCCCTCCCCCTTCCCCTTTCTCTCCCTAA
>NC_061823.1:38619908-38624908 GCF_019202785.1 Penaeus chinensis
TTTTTCTTTTACGTTAATATTCCAAAAAAGATTGATTTGTGAATTTCGAGATGGATGAGAGAATAAGGGTCTGAGTCTAATGAAGAGTCCTCAAAGGAAGGGGGAAACCGAGCGACGACAGACTTAGAGAGACGAAAGAGCGTGGACGGGCGTGCGAGGCGGCGCAACCATGCCAGGATCGGAGCGCGGGAAACGAGCGTCCATTCCCCTCCACAGCTCGCGGACAACTAACTCCCCTCGGTGGCTAAGAGCTCCGCCCCCTTTCTCTGTTTGTGCCTGGTTTTGGCCACGCCCACCAAACCCCTCCCCTTCTCCCCGTTCCCCCGCCCCCTTTCGCATTTCTGGAAGGCCGCAGACATAAGCTATTTCGGCCCTGCCCTCCTCGCCGCTCGAAGACACGCCTACATCGAAAGGATATTTGCGAAAAAAAAGTAAATTTTCAAACCGTTTTTTATTTTTTTTTTTTTTAATTATTTTTTTTTTTTTATTCGAGAAACAAGATTAGACAATGGAATACTTGATACTTCATTTAGATTCTGAATTTAAATGATTGAGGGATTGGTTAAGTGACATCGATTGTTTTATTTATCTGTTTTTGAAAATTCCTGATGTTTCCCGATGTTGCAGAATATTTAGATAATTATGTGCATACGATGAAAGAGAGGGAGAGAAAGAGAGAGAGAGAAGAGAGGGAAGAGAAAGGAAGAAGGGAGGAGAGAAGAAAAGAGAAGAGAGAGAGAGAGAGAGAGAGAGAGAGGGGGGAAGAGAGAGAGAGAGAGAGAGAGAGAGAGAGAGAGAGAGAGAGAGAGAGAGAGAGAGAGAGAGAGAGAGAGAGAGAGAGGGAGAGAGGGAGGGAGGGAGAGATAGATAGATAGATAGATAGATAGATAGATAGAGATAGAGAGAGAGAGAGAGAGAGAGAGAGAGAGAGAGAGAGAGAGAGAGAGGGAGAGAGGGAGGGAGGGAGAGATAGATAGATAGATAGATAGATAGATAGAGAGAGAGAGAGAGAGAGAGAGAGAGGGAGAGAGGGAGGGAGGGAGAGATAGATAGATAGATAGATAGATAGATAGAGAGAGAGAGAGAGAGAGAGAGAGAGAGAGAGAGAGAGAGAGAGAGAGAGAGAGAGAGAGAGAGGGAGAGAGGGAGGGAGGGAGAGATAGATAGATAGATAGATAGATAGAGAGAGAGAGAGAGAGAGAGAGAGAGAGAGAGAGAGAGAGAGAGAGAGAGAGAGAAAGGAAGGAAAGAGAAAAAAAGAAGAGAAGAGAGAAGCAGAGAGAGAGAGAGAGAGAGAGAGAGAGAAAGTAAATAATTATCATCGCTGGCATATAATTGTAATTTTTATTCTCATTATTGCTGTTGTTAATATCATTATTATCCTTATTATAATTATTATTATCCTTATTATTATTATTATTATTATTATTATTATTATTATTATTATAATTGTTATTATCATTATATTATTATTATTATTATTATTATTATTGTTATTACTATTATTATAATTATTATCAATGTTATTATTATTATTATTGTTGCTTTTGTTGTTGTTGTTGTTGTTACTATTGTTATTATCAATGTTATCATTATTATTACATTTATTATTATTGTTATCATTATCATGTTTATTATCATCATTAATATTATAGTTATTATCATAATAATGTTCATCATTATCCTCAACATTATCATTATTATCATTATTATTATTATTATTATTATTATTATTATTATTATTATTATTATTATTATTACTACTACTACTATTATTATTATTATTATTATTATTATTATTATTATTATTATTATTATTATTATTATCATTCTAATCAATATTGTTATCTTTACCATTGTTATAATTTTTATCATTATTGTTATTATCATTAACACATTTACATTGTCATATTATCATTATTATCAGTTTTACTCTCATCATTGATACTAATATTATCATCGATATCAGTTATGTTATCATCAACATGGTTATCATTATCATCATCATCATTATTACTGTTATTGTTATCCTTATTACAACTTATTATCCTTATCATCATCATCTATTATCATCATTATTATCATCATCAATTATTATCATTATCATCCTCATCTATTATCATCATAATCATCATCATCATCATCTATTATTATCATTATTATCATCATGATCTTTATAATCGTTACTGCTATTAATGCTACTACTCCTATTATTGTTAATTATCATTATCACCATCATCATCATCATCATCATCATCGTCATCGTCATCAACACCTTTATCGTTATAATTGCCAATCTATTATTCGGACATTTATTGGCGTCTCTCCCCCCCCCCCCCCCCCCGGAAAAAAAATGTCACGGCCGGGGCATTTGTCATTATTATTTTTATGATTTATTTATTTCATGTTTATTATTTAGTTATCTTATTTATCGAACAATATTTATTATTATTATTATTATTTACTGTTATTTATCTTGATTCCTTATTATATTTATTGATTTATCATTATATATATTTATTTCTTATTTATTATTGTCTATCATTTGCTTATTATTATTCATTTAACATTATTCTTTTTATTATTTATCTAACATTTTCCAAAACCAAAATTCACCGAAAAAACACCGGGTGTGGGGGGGAGGGGGGGCGGAGGACGGAGGGAGAGAAGGATAGGGAGAGGGAGGGAGATGAAGAGGGAGGGAGAGGGGGTAGGGAGAGGAAGGGAGGGAGAGGAGGAGGAGAGGAGGATAGGAAGAGGGAGGGGGAGAGGGGGTAGGGAGAGGGAGGGAGATGAAGAGGCAGGGGAAGAGGAGGATAGGAAGAGAAAGGTAGAAGAGGAGTGGGGGGAGAAGGGATAGGGAAAGGGGATAGGGAGAGGAAGGGAGGAGAGGAGGGGAAGAAGGGGTAGGGAGAGGAAGAGAGAAGATGAGGGGGGAGAGGCGGTAGGGAGAGGAAGGGAGAGTGGGAGAGAGAAGTTGAGAAGGAATAAGAGGGAAAGGCAAGAGGGGAGAAAGGTATGGAAAGAGAAGGCAGGAGAGAAGAGGATCGGCAGGATAGATGGGAGGAGAAGGAGGAGGAGGAAAGGGGGGGGGGGAGGAAGGGGAGGAGGAAGGGGGAAAAGGGAGGAATAAAAGGAAAGAGAGGAGAAGATAGAGGAAGAGAAGAAGAAGAAGAAGGAGACGGAAAAAGAGGAGAAGGAGGAGGAGAATAATAATAATAATAAAGACAATAATAGTTATAATAATAATAATAATAATAATAATAATAATAATAATAATAATAATAATAATAATAATAATAATAATGATAATAATAATAAAAAGAAGAAGAAGAAGAAGAAATTAAAGGAGCAGGTGAAAAAGAAAAAAAGGAGATGGAGAGAGAGAGAGAGTGAGAAGAGAAAGGATGATGGAGAGTTGCAATGCAATATTCAAGGGAAGTATTTATCTTCTCCTTTTCCCTCGCTGGGTGGGTGGGGGGGGGGGGAGATGGGGGGGGAGGGGTATGTGCAAGTTAACGTTTTTTTCCTTTTTTTTTCATCGTAACAGTGGAATATAAAAAAAACTGGTGGACAATAATCACAGTGTATATCTCTCTCTCTGTCTTTCTGTGTATGTGAGTGTATTTTATATCCATCTATCTGTCTTTATATTACTATATCCACTTCCCTCCACTGTGCTATACGAAACCTGATCCAATAGCATCCGCTCTTCAGCCACAAAACGAAAACCGTCTTTCTTATTTTGAGAAAACTTCGACCCATCAAAACCCCGGTCTCAAGTTCTCTCCTCAAAGTCCCTTTTCCAAAACCGCAATAGAATGACCTCATTTTACTTCCCTCAGGACATGGGGAGGGTTGTTCAGAAGGTGAGGCTGGAAATAAAGACCTTTTCGCCATCTTCGGGAAACAGAGGCACGTGAAAACGACTTGCAGTGGACTTGAAAATGGCTGCCGATCCGTGAGCTGGGTTGGACTCACGCGCCTGAGAGCATCCCGGGTTGCCTGTGCACCTGGGGCACTCGCGCTTGCATGTGTGTGTGTGTGTGTGTGTGTGTGTTTGTATATATATATGCACACACACACACACACACACACACACACACACACACACACACACACACAGATTTATATCTATATCTATATCTATCTATCTATCTATCGATATCTCTATATATATATATATATATATATATATATATATATATATATATATATATATATACACGTATATATGTGAACACATATGAATGTATATATATATATATATATATATATATATATATATATATATATATATATATATATATATGTATATATACGCTCATATGTAGCTACGTGTTGCGCACAGACTCCCATACATATTGCAGTCACAATTCCTTTAACCACAGTAGGCTAGACCGGTGGTTCATACAAGTTAAATAATTCAAGGATTAATTACATGTGCAATCCAACCGGCCCGCTAGCTTTTGCACTGCACGAACGATTCAATATGGAAGTTGCACAGAGGCCCAGCCCGGAAGCGCAGGACGGGACTGTGCGGCGCAGGGAGGGAGTCTTGTTGTTGTTGTTGCTCGTGTTTTTGTTGTTGTTTTTGTTGTTGTTGTTGGTGGTGGTGGTGTTTTTGTTGTTGTTGCTGGTGTTTTTTGATGTTGTTGCTGGTGGTGTTTTTGTTGTGTTGGTATTTTTGTTGTTGTTTTTGTTGCTGGTGTTTTTGTTGTGTCTTGTTTTGTTGTTGTTGTTGTTAGGTATTTAGGTGATTTTCTAAAATTGTGTTCTTAGGTAGTAGTATTTTTATTATTGCGTTCATTGTGGTGGTCACGATTGATATTATTATTATTATCATTAATATCATAATAATTATTATCATTATCATAACTATTATTAACATTGCAATAGTCATTATTACTATTATCCCTATCATTATCATTATTATCATCATCATTATCATTATTACTGTCATTATCGTTATTATCGTTATCTTTATAATTATTAACATC
>NC_061823.1:38629908-38632408 GCF_019202785.1 Penaeus chinensis
GTAATAGTAACAATAGTTGTAGTTGTAAAAGTGATAATGAGTATAGTAGCAGAGCGGTACTGGTATTTGTCATTAGTGGTATCATTATCATTATCATTGTTTTCATTCATTATTATTATTATTATTATTATTAAGTATATTGTTATTACTATTACTTTTATTATTATTATTATTATTATTACTATTATTATTATTATTATTATTATTATTATTATCATTAATATGATTTCTCTTGTTATTACTATTATCATCATTTTCATTGTTATTATTATTATTATTATTATTGTTATCATTATTATTATCATTATTATCATCATCATTATTATTATTAGTATTATCATTACTATTATTATTATTATTATTATTATCATTATTACTATTATCATTATTGTTGTTGCTGGTGATATTATTATCATTATTATTTTAATTTTGATAATGATTCCTATCAGTGTAAGGATCTTTTCCGTTTGGCGTACAGCGCTAAAATTAATTTTAATATAGATTTTCTTATGTATTTTTGTCCGTAGAATCCGAATATGACAACCGTTTTATGGAGAAACGAACCTAACCTAACCCCTAACCTAACCTAACCTAACCTAACCTAACCTAACCTAACCTAACCTAACCCCTAACCTAACCTAACCCCTTGTATATAATACTGAATATTACGACTTTTTAAAGTTTGAATTCCTTCAGTAATAGATAGGAAGAAAATACCTTTAAAGGCAAATAACTCAAAAACTGTTAATTTCTCAAAAAAAATAATGTGATATTCTGATTCTACGGACAAAAATACATAGAAAAATCTATATTAAAATTACTTTTAGCGCTGTACGCCAAACGGAAAAGACCCATCATTACTGGCGTTGATGCTATCATTCTCAGTCTCACTACAGTCATTATCATCATCATCATTATCACATCTAATATTGCTAAAGTAAAAACACTACGTAATTATCAACGTCATTGTTATCATTATCATTATTGTTATTGATGCTTTTATTATTATAATCATTATTAAGTTTAACTCTTCAAATGAACAGTTGTTTTGATTATATATATTTTTGATTGAATAGTACATTCTGATAATCATATGATATGCTGATTTTATATATCATATTCCGTATAACATACACATCATCTGTATCTCTGAGATTTTAAAGGTCCATAAAAAAAATATGAAATATAGTGAACGAATAAGTTAATAAGGAAAACATAAAATGAAAGAGGAGTAAGTAAAAGCAAAAAACAAAAAAAAAAAAATGAGACTGGCTCTTTGACCTCCCTTCAGTAAGTCAGAGCGCTCAGTCAACCATACTTTATCAAATTTCGAAAACCTCTTACAACTTACGATAAGAAAAAAAGATAAAGAAAAAAAAAGTAATTTGGCAAAAAAAGGGAAAAAATAAAAGCATATATCACGCCGATTTATAAATCCTTTGAAGGAATATTTTCGAATCTCTTGAAGAAATTGCCCAATCACTTTCGAGCCGGTCAGCAGTCTGGCGGAACATGAAGATAGTCGAACGATAACTTTTTACCTTTTACCTTTTATTTTTTTAGGACCGAGATATGCGAGAGTTGATATATTCATATTTCGAATGGATGTTTCGGTTGGTTTGAATGCTATGTACTGTGTATAGGGCTGTCCGAGTTCATATATATCTTTTCGGGCGGATTGTGTGTCGTATATATATGTACGGAGGAACACAGGCATGAACATACACTGGAAAACACAATAAAAAACACGAACATGCGAACACTAACACACACACACACAAACAATAACACTTAAACACCCAGATACTAACACACACACAAGCAAACTCTCACACACAAACACTAACAATTAAACATTAACACTTAAACACCCAGACACTAACACACACAAGCAAACTCTCAACACAAACAATAACACGTAAACACTAACACTTAAACACCCAGACACTAACACACACACACACAAACAGACAAACACAACTCACCACCTCGACACCCAGTTCCCTTATAAAACTTTTCGACACTCCATTGGCTAACGCTCGACTTCAATAACCATCATAGCAGTGAAAGGATGCAGTGTCGAGACTTAAGATTATTATCGTCTAAGATTATCATTGTTTAAGTACGTGGCGAAAAAGATGCTGAATCATTATGGAATTCACCTGTCGTATTCTTTATCATATATTATTATTATTATTATTATCATTATTGTTGTTGTTGTTGTTATTCATTACTATTCACATTATATTTTTGTTGCTGCTTGTATTATGCTTTCTAAATTTGTAGTAAACATGATGCATAGATTTGTGGTGCCAATGATCTGAACTGTTTTTTTTCTTTTCTTTTAAAGGGTTGAACACAAAACATTAGGGTGATATCCTGGTCATGATTATGAGGATGAGGATGATGACTATTATTATCATTATTATCATTATTATTATTATTGTTATTATTATTAGTATGTGTGTGTGTGTATTTTCATGTATACACACAAATATAT
>NC_061823.1:38650034-38652534 GCF_019202785.1 Penaeus chinensis
TTTTTTTTTTTCCGTTTCTTTTTGTTTATTCTTTCGTTTTCTTAGCTTTTCCTGCTTCCTTTTTTTATATTCTCCTTTCTTTCTTGTTTTTTTTTATTTATCTTTCTTTCTTTTTCTTCTACCTTCTTTATCTTCTTTTTTTTCTTCTCTTCATCTTTCTCTTATTCTTTTTCTTCTTTCTTTTTTACTTCTGTTCTTTCTTTCTTTTATTCTTCTACCTTCTTTCTCTCCTCTTTTCTTCTATCCATCTTTATTTTCTTTTTCCTCCCTTTTCCTCTATTTTTCTTCTATCCATCTTTTTTTCCCGTTCCTTCTTTCTCCTCTTCTCTTCATCTCTCTTTTGTTCTTCTACCCTCTTTCTCTCTCTCTTTTTCTATAATTCCTCTTTTCATCTTTCTCTCTCCTTTGATGAGGAAAGAGAGAGTGTGTTTGCCCGAAGCATTTGTCAAGGGAAAACGGGCCAGCGGATATTGTGTGTGGAGAGTGCAGGCGACGGAAGCTGCAGGTCGCTGGGACATTTTGAAAGAGAGAGTTAGAGGGAGAGGGAGGAAGGGGAGGGAGAGGGGGGAGGAAGGGGAGGGAGAAGGAGAGGGGGGATGAAGGGGAGGGAGGAGGGAGAGGGAGGAGGAAGGGGAGGGAGAAGGAGAGGGGGGAGAGAGGGGAGGGGAGGGAAAGAGGGAGTGGGAGGAAAGGGAGGGAGATGGAGAGGGGGAAGGGAGGAGGGAAGGAGGGGAGGGAGAGGGGGTAGGAAGAGGAGGGAAAGAGGGAGAGGGGGAAGAAAAGAGGGAAAGAGGGGGAAGGAGAGGGGGGAGAGAGGGGAGAGAGACGATGACTAAGGTTAAAAATGAGCTCTTGACCGATAGTTTGTAGGAAGGGGAGGAAGAGGAGGGAAGAGGGAAAGTGAGGAAGGTAAGGGAAGAAGGGGGAGGGAGAGAGGATGGGAGAGAAAACAGGAGACGGCGACAGCGACCACGAAAGCAACAAGTAGAGGGAGAGAAAGAAGGAAAGAGGAATGAAGAGAGAGAGAGAGAGAGAGAGAGAGAGAGAGAGAGAAATAAAACACACACAGATAGAGGGACACAGAGAAGGACAGAGAGGACAGAGAAGTGCAGGTAGCTTAAGAGATTCGAATCTATATGAACAAATCATCGCCAATGCAAGTTTAGCAAGTTTATATATATAACTACAAACTTCTCCGGTCAGTGAAATAAACACGCTTAATCTATGACGCAAACGCACGGATATATCAACAGTCTAAATCATATATATATATATATATGTATATACAGCCAAGGTCTTAATTTTTCTGTTACCAGCCGGAACTGTTAATGACAGAACTTTTATTTCTCTACAGCAAAGTGACAAATTATAATGGCGTATGCTTGCTGCTGGCTGAGACAAAGTGGTTAACGATGGCTAATTATGGCTAATGATTGCTGATGGTGTTTAACGATGGCTAATTATTGTTAACGATGGCTGACGATAGCTAACGATGACTAACTAGCGCTTACGATTGCTAACGATAGCTGATGATTCCTAACGACGGCTAACGATGACTAAAGTTAAAAATTAGCTCTTGACCGATAGTTTGTTAGGTTGTTAGTCATAATGAGGTGACGCACGTAACAACCTTGGTAAGATCTCTTCTCCAATATGATAAAGTTTTTTCTCGAACTTACACAAAACGAATAGGGAAGGATGAAGGGCAGACAGATAGACAGACAGGCAGGCAGGCAGGCAGGCAGACACAGACACAGACACAGACACAGACACAGACACAGACACAGACACAGACACAGACAGGCAGACAGACAGACAGACAAAGACCAAGACAGACAGGTAATAAGAAAGAGAAAGATAGAGAAGAGGGGAAGGGGGCAGACAAACAGAAAGAGAGGCAAAAAGAAAGACAAAAGGAGACAGACAGAGAAATACAGACAGACAGACAGACATAGACACTAACCGAAAGAAGAAGACAGATAGACAGCCAGAAAAAAAGAGATAGATAGACAGTATGAGAGAAGGAGAAAGAGAAACAGAGAGAACGAATGAAATAAAACTGGTTAAAAAGAAAATCAAATTTGGTGACGCATTTTTTTTTCTCTCTCTCTTGACATGGCGGGGAAAAAATACCGCTTATTTATTCCGCTGTTTTTTTGTTTGTTGTTTTTCTCTTTCCAGTATGTATCCCGGTTATTTCATGCTACTGATTGTTGGATTAACGCAAAGCCGATTATAAGAATATCACAGTTACCGGTATGGCAGGAGAAGGGGTGTACATGAGTGTGTGTATGTATATATGTATGTTTGTATGTATGTATGTATGTATGTGTGCGTGTGTGTATATATATATATATATATATGAGTCGGATAGGAAATACCGATTTTGATGTTTGTTTTCTTTGTAGATGCTTTCATTCTCTCTCTCTCTCTCTCTCTTTCTCTCTTTCTCTCTCTCTTTCCCATGTAACTTTCTCCCCTCTTTTCCCCTCAGACTTTT
>NC_061823.1:38657534-38660034 GCF_019202785.1 Penaeus chinensis
AGTTTTCAATTGTTTTGGATTGAAACGTTTTTTTTTTTGTTTAATTGTTACTGCTATTTTTAGTAGTAGCATCATTTAGTAGTGATGATTGTAATAGTAGACGTTGTAGTACCAGCACCATTATTCTTTTTCCAAAAATACAAATAGCAGTGATAGTAAGAGTACAGTAGACGTCGTAGGAGCTGTAGTTGTAAAAGTTGTAGTTGTGGTACTAATAGCACTAGCATTAGCAGCAGTAGTAGTAGTAGTAGTAATTGTTGTTGTAGTAGAAGTAGCAGTAGTAGTAGCAGTAGCAATAGCAGTAGTAGTAGTAGTAGTAGTAGTAGTAGTATTTGTTTTTGTTGTTGTAGTGGTAGTAGCAGTAGTTGTAGTTGTTATTGTTGTTGTTCTTGTTGTTGTTGTTGTTGTTGTTCTTGTAGCAGCAGCAATATCAACAACATAATTATTTATCATTTTTGGTAGAAGGAGTACGGTACAAATACCTTAGCATTATAACTGCACTATGAACATAGGCATTACTTGTAGCAGTAATAGTAACAGCCAACCACCACCAGCATCATTACAGTTACAAATATGCCTAATTAATTCTTCTTCATCTCCTTGTTCTATTATGCATACACATCTTTTGACCGTAAACTGGACGAGGAAGGAAGAGACATTTTCATCGTATCTTTTTTTTTTTTTCTCTCTCTCTCTCTTTCTCTCTCTCTCTCTCTCTCTCTCTCTCTCTCTCTCTCTCTCTCTCTCTCTCTCTCTCTCTCTCTCTCTCTCTCTCTTTCTCTCTCTCTCTCTCTCTCTCTCTCTCTCTCTTCTCTCTTTCTTTCTTTCTTTCTTTCTTTCGGGAGGCCACAAATCTGATGGCAATTTTGGGGTCGATGCATCTGATCAGCTGATTTGAAAGTCCATTGCTAAAGAGGTACGTTTTTTTTTTTTTTTTTTTTTTTTTTTTTTGAGATAAAGAGATTTTTTTTTTTGAGGGGGTGAGGGTGGGGTGAATGGGGGGGGGGGAGGGGGCTGAGGTGAGGGTTTAGATTGCAACGAAGAATCTAGTTTGTTTGTTTGTTTAAGGATGAGATTAAAAAGGGTTGATTGCGAACGCGGGTTATAATACGAAAGAGGTTTGAAGATGAAAATGGATTTTGGGAAATTTTGTTTCCCTTTTTGTCAATCTCTCTTTTCTTTCTCTTTCTCTCTTCCTCTCTCTTTCCCATTTCTTTCTCTCTCCCTCTCTTTTTCTCTCTTCCCCTCTACTCGCTCTCGCTCTCGCTCTCGCTCTCTCTCTCTCTCTCTCGCTCTCTCGCTCTCTCGCTCTCTCTCTCTCTCTCTCTCTCTCTCTCTCTCTCTCTCTCTCTCTCTCTCTCTCTCTCTCTCTCTCTCTCTCTCTCTCCCTCTCTCTCTCCCTCCCTCCCTCCCTCCCTCCCTCCCTCCCTCCCTCTTTTTGCTATTATATCGACTATTCAATATTTAAAAGACGGAATATATGTCCTTTCCTTCCACTCCTTTTTTTCCCCATTATTATACGAGTAAACGGTTTACCTCCTCAGCCAAAAACTAATCTTTGAACTTTTGGAAAATTGAATTTTTCTAGCTTTGTTTGTCGTCGAGAGGGATGACAAGCGTTAAAAAAAAATATTTATAAGTTTGCATATTTCCTTTTTTTATTTTTCTCATTTTTTGTTTTCTCTAATTATACTACCTCTGATGGATATTTGAAATGGCAAAGTGTAAAGAAAACTGTAGTTAATTATGCTGGTAATTAGCTGAACAAATAAGTTTTCGTTTACATAATGGCAATTTTCCTTTCTTTTTTTGGTAGGAAACGAGCTTAAAGGTAATCCTAAACGGACAACTCAGAATTATTTATTAATAAGCCACGACATGAGGATACTACCTAATTAATTCCAGGAATTCATTAAGAATAAATGGTATTAGTTTTGGCAATTATTATCATAGCAGAATGTCTGTTAATTGCATGCTTGGGTTAAGGGGTTTGCCTAGCATGGACGAAATACATTCATACATACATATATTCGTAGCCTTCATTGTTATTATCATTACTATTGTTTCGATAACTTTTTTTTTCATCCTTTAGGGGAAACAAACCAAAAACTAATACTAAAGTAACAATTCAAAATGATTCATCATGATCATTATCATCATTATCAGGTGTGTGTTTGTGTGTGTGTGCATGTATGTGTGTATGTATATGTATATGTATATGTATGAATGGTAAAACACTTTACCGTGTTGATAGTATGATAGAAAGAGATACTTCAGTTTCGGAATCCATCTGGATTCCATCCTCAGGTCTGAAGAGGATAAGGAGAAGGATAAGTTCGATATGCGAAGCTGAGCCTCGCCCGGGCTATGCCCATGAGGGGAGCCCGGCCTGTGCCGACTCGCTAACGTGTGTCAGTTGGTGCTGACTCGGCTGAGCTTAGTACTTACCCGCCGTGGTGCCCAGCCTCAGCAGTAACCTCCAGGCGACAATTGCAACTTC
>NC_061823.1:38690255-38695255 GCF_019202785.1 Penaeus chinensis
TCTTTCATTTCTCTTTACGCTTTTGGTTTTCTTTTTATCGTAACATGAATGGAAAAATATTTATAGAAATGTCTAAATTAAGGCGATATTTTCCTTCCTCCTCCTCTTCCTCTTCCTCCTCCTCCTCCTCCTCCTCCTCCTCCTCCTCCTCCTCCTCCTCCTCCTCCTCCTCCTCCTCCTCCTCTTCCTCCTCTTCCTCCTCCTCTTCCTCCTCTTCCTCCTCCTCCTCTTCCTCCTCCTCATCATCATCAACACCATCATCTATTTCCTGTCTTCCTCCTCTTCTTCATTTCCTTTTTCATTCAACTTCTCGCTCTTCCTTTCCTCTTCTTGCTCTCTGTCTTTCTCCAACTCCTCCTCTTGCTCTTTATCTCTCCTCTTTCTCTTCCTCCTTTCCTTCTCGTCCTTTTCCACTCCCTCCTCCTCTTCCTTTTCCTCTGCCTTACCTCACCCGCGCCCATGAACTCCACCCATCACACCCGCCCACCTCCCCCGCCCATCAACCCCGCCTTTTAACCCCGCCCCTCACCCCCGCCCATCGACCCCGCCCATCGCCTCCTACCCCTTACCCCCGCCCTTTAACCCCGCCCATCAACCCCGCCCACCTCCCCCCACCCCTCACCCCCGCCCATCAACTCCCCCTTTTAACCCCGCCCACCAACTCCCACCCACCTCCCCCCATCCCTCACCCCCACCCCTCACCCCCGCCCTTTAACCCCGCCTTCCAACTCCCCCCCATCGACCCCGCCCACCTCCCCCCGCCCACTGACCTCCACCCCGCCCCCTCGCAGAAATTGAGCCCCCGAAGTCGCGCACCAACGTCTTGACCGAGAAGGAGATTGAGGTCAAGGGTGAGGGCGAGGGCGATGACGTCAGAGGTGAGGCCACGCCCACTTCGAACTCCGCCCACCACCGAGATAAAGGTAAGTTTGGTTCTTTTCTTGTTCTGGTGTTCGGTAGTGTTATTGCTATAAACGTCTTTATGGTTTTTATCGTTATTATTGTTATCATTGTTATCATTGTTATTATCGTTATCATTATTGTTTTTATTATTGTTATTATTATTGTAATTATTGTTATTAATATCATTATTATCATCAGTATTAATTTTAAAATCTTATTTTTATTATTATTATCATTATTATCATATTATTATATTTATTATCTTTTTTTTTATTATTGTTATTATTATTATTACTATTATTGTTATTATCATTATTATTATTATTATTATTATTTCATTATCATCATTATTATCTTATTATTATTATTATTATCATCATTATTATTATTACTATTATTATTATTATTATTATTATTATTATTATTATCATTATTATCATTATTTTTGTTGTTATTATTATCATTATCATCAATATCATCATCATTATTATTATTATCTTATCATTATTATTATCATTATCATTATCATCATCATTCATAAGAGTGTCATTATCATTATTGCTATTATTATCATCATCGTCATCATTATTGGTATTGTTATCATTACCATTATTATTATCATTACTCTTATTATCATTGTTATCATTATCATCTTCATCATCAGCATCATCAAGCCTCCCACGAGATGACACTCGCTAAAACGGGCATGAGATCGTTCCAATGATACAAGACAGAGAAATAGACTAACACTTCCTAATTTACATTGACATCCAGAGCAGAGAAGAGGCAGTTATTGAGCTAAAAAAAAAAGAAAAAAAAAAAAAAGCTAAAATACAAAACAAAAAACAGCAACTGAGCTCAAATAGAATTTAAAGATTTAAATATATTAATACCACGATCGCCCCAAATAAAGTTAAAAATGAAAAAGAAATTATAGTCTTTACATCAACATCTTAAAAGAACAAAAATCTTTACAAAAAATGAAATAAAACAATAATGATAAAAATCTGGATAATAATAATAATAATAATAATAATAATAATAATAATAATAATAATAATAATAATAATAATAATAATAATGATAATAATGATAAATGGAATATATACATTTACTCTTTCCTCCCCCACAACCCCCTCCCCCCTCCCCCACATTCCTTATCCTATAAAAAATACCAAGAAAAGATAACTATTTCATAAATGCATCGTACAACGTAGTGCATTCAGAGCAGAATGTATCCAACAACTTCATAAGCGTTTTGCCACAAGACCCTACATCTCTATCTAAAATACAACACTTACTGTACCTTGTCATTACTGACCTTTCGACTGTCATTTTTCTTTTCTTTTTTCTTTTTCTTTTTTTTCGGTCGAGGGAGTATGAACGATTTTCTATTCCCGAGATGACGTGGTTTCATGCTTTGGTGTTTTTTTTTATCAATGTTATTTCTTGATTCGGGATGATTGAGAGTAAGATTTCTGTGATCGTGGAATTTGGTCTTCCTCGGGTGATGAAACTGCCAGGAAGAGAATTAATTATATATCTCTGCTTATCAAATGGCAGGTATTGGTGATAATGTCAGTGTCATTGATATTATAGATAGGTGTTGATAATGCAATCAGTATTCTTGATGTTATAAAGTATCTTCACTTTTCAAATGATAAGTACTGATAAGTTTTCTTGATAGTTTAACGTTAGTGGGTTTACTAATATAATAACAAGAGATTTGTTGCTACAATTGTTTTTTTTTTCTTTCTTTTTTTTTGTTTTTTTTTGCATTCTTGATCCTGTTGCAAGAGACTAAAGTTTGGAAAGGAATGTCCTAATATCAAAATCATTTTCATGTTGGGTTTACTAATTACTAATTTTGCTGCTACAGTTAAGTTTTTTATTTGCATTTTGTTTTGCACTCTTGATCCTGTTGCAAGAGACTGTAGATTGCACAGGAAGGTCCTAATATCAGAATCCTTTTCATAATCACTATCAATATCATTATAATCATTTTTTATTACAATGCCATCAGAGTAGTCGTCACAGTGTCATTACTAACATGCTGTTTTCATTATATATCATCACATCAGTATCGGTTTCATATCCATAAGCTCTTCTTGAATCATTTTTCATTAAAAAAAAAAAAAAAAATATCGATAAAACGAAATAAATTGAAACAAATCCCACTCAACAAATCCTCAAACCTCACTTACAGACCGCAAGAAGTTCGACAAGTACTTAAATCCGAAGGGGATAAACGACCTTATCGACCACCTCGGCAAGACATACGATCCATGTAAGTTCAAGCTGGTGTTGCGATTCAAGCTACGGGGACTTTGTGCTTAGGGAATGGGTTGTATGGGTGCATGCATGCATGTGTGTGTGTCCGTGTCCGTCTGTAATTCACACACACACAAACAAACACACACAGTGGGAGAGAGAGAGAGAGAGAGAGAGAGAGAGAGAGAGAAGAGAGAGAGAGAGAGAGAGAGAGAGAGAGAGAGAGAGAGAGAGAGAGAGAGAGACAAAACATACAGAAAAAAAAGAGAGATACAGAAGCAGAGAAAGAGATAGACAAACAGACAGACGAAGGCAGAGAGAGATAGACACATAGAAATACACAGATAGAGACAGAGAAAGTCAGAAAACGAGAGAGAGAGAGAGAGAGAGAGAGAGAGAGAGATACAGACAAACAGACAAACAGAAAACAAGAGAAACGTGTACACACCCGTATGCACCCACTTTTACACATCATCTTGCTTGTCACCTCCTGTCTCCTCTCACACTTAACCACCTAACTCTCTCCCTCTCCCCCCCCACCCCCCACAGACCCAGGTACGTCCCGACGCGACCGCCAACCGACCTACGGAGAACAGCCCGACCTCTCCAGCACCGGTTGCAGGCCACACCGTCTGGCACCTGTTCTCGTGGCCCTCTCCCTGATGGCCACGGCCCTGACACTCCTCCGGCACCTGTAACGATGGATCCCATTTGTATAAACGACCTTTGAGTTCCCTTTCAGATTTCGCATGTAATGGTTAATGTAATACTAACGGTGATTTCAACCTTTGGCTAACAGGATATGGATACATATGTGTAAGAGATAACCCCCATATATAAAATCTATATAATATGTTATAACTGGCCTCTACTTATATATATAAAAAGCAATATTTGCCTTTCACAACTGTACATTTACCCCCAAATCCTTTTAGGCTGTAACAACCCAATCTTTTACTTGTATAATGACCAACCTTTGCCTATACCGACTATTCTCCGTTCCACAGACTTTGGGGCAAAATTGAAATAGAAAAAAAAGGACCATAACTCGACCGAAAATAGATGTATTGCGACACAAATTATACCTGACCTGTATCTTATCATGATGTCTATTGATGCCAAATATGAATTGAGTTATGGTCCCAAAACTAACATTTCTTTATCGTAGCAAAGTCTGTGGAATGAACAATAGCTACTGTTCCCCATAGCCGGATCTGTAGATATAGTCCTTTCTACTTAGTGTGACCTTTAGCTTCAATAACTATTTTGAAAAGAAAAAGAAAAAAATTGACAAAAAATACTAGTCAGATTCAAAGCACATGTTGTTTGACGTCCAGGAAATGACAGTCTCACCTTTACCCCTTCTTCCCTCTCCTCCCCTAAAAAGAAGATGATGATAGTGATAATGATAGGGTAAACAAATCCGTTTGCTTTTGTACATATGATGATGATAATTCTCGTGTTTCTGCTATGAAAGGATTTTTTTCTTCTTTCTTGTTTGTTTTGCTGAATTAATTTCCATTCCGTTTCATTCCCTCTTCCGGAGGTTCTCTAATATAAAGAAAAAATAGATAGATAGAAAGATACCTTTTTCTTTACCTATCTAACTATCCATCTATCGTCTGCCTGTTTATTCGTCTATAACTCTTTCTTTCTCTCTCTATACACATAATTTCTTCTCTCTCTCTCTATCTTTCTCTCTCTCTCTATATATATATATAAATATATATATATATATATATATATATATATATATATATATATATATGTGTGTATATATATTTCTCTCTCTTTCCCTCTCCTTCCCTTCTTACCCCTCTCTCTCT
>NC_061823.1:38703560-38721060 GCF_019202785.1 Penaeus chinensis
ATTAATGTTTATATCATTATTAACATTAACTGAATGAAGGATTATATAAGCTGATGAATTGATTGTAAATGCATTTCTAATAAATTTTCGGGTCTGATCTAACACTGCATGAGATGAAGATATGATCAGTTGCATATTAACGGTAATTTTTTTTTTCCTAGATTGTCTTTTATTTGTGGCAGAACGCTAAGTACATTTACTGTATTCTGATTCATTTTCTAAAGGTGGCTATGAGGAATTTACTACGTGGGTATATATTTATACAGCACACGTACTCAGGCACACGTGCACAAAAGCACACACGCACTAACACACACACACACACACACACAACACACACACACACACCACACACACACACACACACACACACACACACACACACACACACACACACACTACCTCTTCTTTAGCTCTCAAGTGTAGTAGGAAATCCTCTTTTCCACAGTGGACAACCGATGCAAAATTATCCAAAAAGAAATATGAGAAAGAAGAAGAAAGATGAATTTTCTTCACCTCATAATATATATATATATATATATATATATATATATATATATATATATATATATATATATATATATATATTCCGTTAGTAAACATCAACATCCTTAAGACATGTATTTGATGTCGATAACTAAGCGAATATTGCTTTGAGAAGCAAAATTATGAACGTCTCTCTAAGATGCTTAGATAATGTTCTTATGATATTAATTCACGTCGAGCGAACGAATTTCTTTGAAGTGTTTATGTACCTTCCCTCTTCGTCCTTCACTAGTAAAGGGTTTATTTTTGTTAGCAATATGGACTGCCAACTGTAATCAGCTTAGCATATATCACACAGAAGCATTTCCCGTTCTCGTTGGAAAGAGTATCAATAGTATTGCTATTTATCGTAATTTTATATATCTTCGTGTCATTATTATCGTTTATATCGTTAGTTCAATAATATTAAGAGGGATGATTATTTAACATTGGATGATAATGATAATAATTTGAATGATAATCGCGGCGTTAGAAATGCAATTCATTATAATGATAATAGCAAACGATTATTCGACTGATCACTGTCTTTTCACATTTTAAATGATATGATGAAATTGCATAAACTTAATTATTATTATTCCTAATGGCATTAGAATTGCCATTCTAATATAGACTACCAACCAAAGTCTTGATTTACCGTAAAATATCAATTATGTCATTGTGTAAAAACGTAACAAACGAGACGAGACGGTAACTTGAAAATATTATTCATTATTATTATGTAGTCGACGGGCTTTGACTTCATATTTCACTATCATTCCCTATCGGGTGCAGGTGATTAAAATCTACGGTATTTGATTGCCAGTTTTCACTACTATTCCCGTTTACGTCGATAATATCAACGTAAACGGGATAGCCAGGGTAGTAAATAAACTTACTTACTTACTTACTTATTCCCGTTTATGTAAAAATTCCGTAATTATAGAACAGTTTTATGTAAACACAGTGGCAAAGAGCATATAGGCTTAATATTCTTTTTTAATTTTATAGTGTACAATTACAGTAATCACAGAAAACTGTATAAAGTCGAACTTATGTAAAAACTCTGTAATCTCGATTGTCCACGCCTGAGCAGATATCCAGGGTGGTAAATAAACTTACTTAACTTATTCTCGTATAAACACTATGCATGAGATTCGAGTATTTTGAAATATTTGATTAGGAATATGAACCTAGACATCCTTATGAAGCAAATATTGTCTTTCATATATTATTTTGTTGACACATCATTCGATTTTGTTTTTTTTATTTATATTACATTTCAGTGACATAAAATCTGCAGTGCGCAAAAACTTTACATCTTTTTCACATGCAGTAATGTAAAAAGTTCTGAATCTGAATACAGTTGAATTCTTTATGACAAAACTTCGATAACGTTACAATAAAGTGATCCCCCAAAAAGTTGATATATACATACATATATATCCACATACACGCATACACACAAACATACATTCCCAAAGAATCAAAAATCACTGCATGCCCCAACATTTCTCAAATCCGGAACATGCCTACATCCCTACAACACGCCAAATACAACACACAGCACTCCACAATACATTCAATACAACACACCAGACGCGCCACACTGAACTAAACATCCCTCTCCCTGCATCCCGCCCGCCAGGCCGTGTTTGTTCTTCGGGAGACTGCGAGACGCCCTTAGGACCTTGCTTGCCGAGAGATCTAGTCTGCAACGGAGAGGCCGATTGCTACGGTGCCGAGGACGAGGCCGCTTGCGTGGGCGTGGCGAGGACGAACCCTGAGCATGGTGGGTCGTGTTGTTGTTGTTGTTGTTTTTGAGGTGTTAATATTGTTTTTGTTATTTTGATTATTAGAGATGGTAGTTGTAGTAGCAGCAACAGCAATAGTAGTAGCAGCAACAGCAATAGAAGTAGTAGTAGTAGTAGTAGTAGTAGGAGTGGTAGTAGTAGTAGTAGTAGTAGTAGTAGTAGGAGTGGTAGTAGTAGTAGTAGTAGTAGTAGTAGTAGTAGTAGGAGTGGTAGTAGTAGTAGTAGTAGTAGTAGTAGTAGTAGTAGTAGTAGTAGTAGTAGTAGGAGTGGTAGTAGTAGTAGTAGTAGTAGTAGTAGTAGTAGTAGTAGTAGTAACAGTGGTGGTGGTAGTAGTAGTAGTAGTAGTAGTAGAGTAGTGGTAGTAAGAGTGGTAGTAGTAGTAGCAGTAGTGGGAATAATAGTAGTAGTAGCAGCAGCAGCAGCAGTAGCATCAATATCATCTTCATATCATTACTGTTGCTGCTGACGTTGATATTATTATTATCATTATTGCTGTTTTCCCTACGATTGTTACCATTGTTATCATCAATATTATTATCACTGGCATTATAATCTTCATTTTTATCATCATCATCATCATCATTATTATCTGATCATCATCTTATCATCGTCATTATTATCATACAATCAACACTTGCATTATCATTATCATAATTCTTCATTATCAATAAAACAAAAACAAAACAAAAACAACATGGAAAACAAAAGACAAACCAAAACAATAAAACAAAAGAAAGTAAAAAAAAACAATAGAAAATAAAAGACTATAGCAAACTAAACTAAACAAAACAAAAAGGCAGAGATTAATACAAACAAAACGAAAAAGAAAACAAAGACTAAAAAAGAAAATAATTTACTAAAAAGACAAAACAAAACACAAAAAAAAAGAAAAACAAAAGACAAAGACAAAAAATTAGGAAAAAAATACAAAACAGAAGACAAAATTACAAAGAAAACAAAAGACAAAAAGACAAAAAACTAAGAAAAAAGACAAAACAAAAGACAAAAAATAAAAAATAAAAAAGACAGAGACAAAAAAGACAAAAAAGACAAAAAAAGACAAAAAGAAAAGAAAAAAAATTACAAAGGAAAAGAAAGACAAAAAGACAAAAAAAAGAAAAAAAGACAAAACCAAAGACAAAAAAAAAAAGAAAAAGACTAAACAAAAGCCCAAAACAAACAAACGACAAAAAAACTGAAAATTATAAACAAGTTAAACGCAAAAAAAAAAAAAAAAAAAATCAGAACTAATGCCATATAAGTTCATCCCTTGTTTCTCTCTATCCCTCACTTCCTTTCTTCTTGCGTCTCCTCTTCTAACCTCTCCTTCGCCCCCTTCCTTCTCCGTATTCATCATCTCCTCTCTTTCTTTCTTTCTCTTCCCTCTCCAAAAGGGTTTCAGATTGCGTAAGATTTTCTGGTCATTAGTGAGATTAGAAAATGCAAGGATATGTACTCTATAAGTGCGTTTGTGCTGTTATGAATACATGCGTCCATACGTCCATGCATACAAATATACTCGTATATGAATGCATTCTCATACGCACACACACACACCTACATAACTCATGCATACATTTATACGTACATTCATTGACCATTACTTTTCCCTCACCCATGATCCTCCTCGAGGTTCACCCTCCATGCTCTCCCTCACCCCATCTCTCCCCCCTTCCCCCCACCCCCTTTCCCTCCCTTCCCTCCTCCTTCCTCCCCTCCTTCCCCCCCCCCCTTTTCCCTCCCTTCCCCCTTTTCCCCCCCTCCCCTCCCCTCCCTCCCCTATTTTCCTCCCCTTCCTTTCCCCTTCCCCCCTTTCCCTCCCTTCCCTCCCCCCCTTTTTCCCCTCCTCCTTCCTTCCCCCCCTTCCCACCTTTCTCCCCTTCCCTCCTCCCTTTTTCCCCCCCACCCTTCCCTCCCTTCCCTTCCCTCCCTTCCCCCCCCTTCCTTTTCCCTCCTTCCCCCCCTTTCCCCCCCTTTCCCCCTCCCCTTCCTTCCCCCCCTCCCCTCCCTTCCCTCCTTCCTCCCTCCCTCCCCCCTCCCCTTCCTTCCCCCCTTCCCTCCCCTTCCCTCCCTTCCCTCCCCCCCTTTCCTTCCCTCCCTTCCCTCCTCCCCCCCCCTCCCCCCTCCCTTCCCCCATCCCCCTTCCTTCCCCCTCCCCCCCCCCTCCCCCCCCTTTCCCCCCCCCCCTTTCCCTTCTCTCCTCCCCCCCCCTTTCCCCCCCCCCTCCCCCCCTCCCTCCCCCCCTCCTCCCTCCCCCCCTTCCCCCCAAACCCCCCCCCCCATCTCCCCCCTCCTTCCCTCCTCATCCCCCCCCCCCACAGCGGCAATCTCGACGGCCGTGTGGGACTGCAAAACGGCGAAACAAGAGAGTGCGCGGGCGTGCGGCGCGCCGGACGACTGCGAGTTCGCTTTAATCGGTCCGTCGGGCCGCTGTCTGCCCGAAGGTGTGTGCGACGCCGCGTTTGACTGCCCCGATGCCCATTATGAAACCACTGTTTAGGATAAATGGAGGTGAGGGGGGGGATGGGGGGAGGGGGGGAGGGATGGAGAAGGAGGGGGAAGGGGAGGAAAGGGGGGGGGAAGGGGAGGGGGAGGGGGGAAGGGGAAGGAGGGGAAGGGGGGGGAAGGAGGGGGAGCTGGAGGAGGGAGGAAAAGGAAGGAGAAGGAGGGAAAGGAGAGGAAGAAAAAGGAGAGAAAAAGAAGGAGAGGAAGGGGGGAAACAGGAGGAGGAGAAAAAAAAAAGAAGAAATGAAAGAAGACAAAAAAAGAATGAGAAGATGAAGGAGGAGGAGGAAGGAGGAGGGAGGAAGACGAAAAGGAGGAGTGAGGAAAATGGAGGGGAGGATGATGGAGATGGAGAAAGTTGGAGATGAAGTTGGTAGTGATGCAATACATAATAAAAAAATCTTTATCGTGAATGAAAAAAATATATCCAATTTTTTTTTTTATGATTTTTTTAAGATATCATTATTCCGACATCATTCAAGAAAATGAGTTTCCTTAACTTTATTCTGGCCTTCTGTATTTGAAACCGCTGTATGGGAAAATTACTTTAGAGACTAAAGTTTGGCTGAATTTCTCTCTCTCTGTCTCTTCTGTCTGTCTGTCTGTCTGTCTGTCTGTCTGTCTTCTCCTCTCGTTCTCGTTCTCTCCTTTTTCTCTTCTCTCCTCTTTTCTCTTCTCATGCCTTGTCTTCTCTCGCTCTCTCTCTCTCTTTCTCTCACTCACTCTCTCTTCTCTTCTCTTCTCTTCTCTTCTCTTCCATTCTTTTCTCTTCTCTTCTCTTCTCTCTACTTCACTTCCTCCTCTCTCTCCCCTCCCCCCTCCCTCCCTCCCTCCCTCCCTCCCTCCCTCCCTCCCCTCCCTCCTTCCTTCCTCCTTCCCCGTCCCTCCTTCCTTCCCTCCTTCCTTTCCCTCCTTCCTTTCCCTTCCCTCCCTCCCACCCTCCCTCCCTCCCTCCCTCCCTCCTCCTCCCTCCCTCCCTCCCTCCCTCCCTCCCTCCCTCCTTCCCTTCCCTCCTTCCCGCCCTCCTTCCTTCCCTCCTTCCTTCCCTCCTTCTTCCCTCCCTCCCTCCCTCCCTCCTTCCCCCATACATAAAAAAACACAGACGAAACGCATCAAACCCATCTCAACTTAAAAATAATATTCACTCGCTTTACTCCCCCTTTTTTTTTTTTTCCCCCCATGGCTCGTTATATCTCCGGAAGCCCCGGTTGTGGGCCCGCCGAGCTCACACCCAGTCCCCTTTCCACGCCCACGGCTGCAACACCCGCTGGCGTGGGCGCCCCTTGTCGTTCAGTAACCGCCTCGATCCCTTGGTTTTTGGCGTCCAATGCGACGATTAGGTGAGTGGGTTTAAATGGGGGGGGGGGGGGGGGGGGGGTTTGGCGGGGGGGGGGGGGGGTTTGTTTGTGATTGTGTGTGAGGTGGAGGAGAGGGGGGAGGGGGGGAAGGGGTGCGTGTGTTTGTTTGTTTGATGTGTTTGTTTGTTTGTGTTTGTGTGTATGTGTGCGTGTGCGTGTGCGTGTGCGTGTGCGTGTGCGTTGTACACAACACTCATACGCTTACCACCCAAAACAGATTCTTTTTCACCCCCCCCCCCCTTTTCTATTTCCCTAACCCCACCCCCCCCCCCCCCTCTTATTCCCCAGCTTCCCTCCCACCTTCTACCCCTCCTCCCCCCCTCCTCCTCCTCCTCCTTCCCCTCCTCCTCCTCCTCCTCCTCCCTTCCTCCTCCCCTCCTCACTTCCTACCCCCATCCCCCCTCCCCCCCTCTCTTTCCCCCCCCTCCTCTCCCCCCCCCCTCCCCCTCTAATCCAAAAGGGAAGATGGGGAAAGTTTGCTATCAGCTGAGGAGACATTTCGAGAGAACGAGAATTTCCCGGAAAAACCCCAATCTCCTTTTCCCCCGCAACCTGCCCCCTTTTGCTCGTGCCTTCGTGCTTTCGTCTGCCTTTTTCTTTATCATTCGCTTCATCTCCCAGCCCCCCCCCCCTTTCTCCGTAGTATGGCCCGTCTTTCTTGATGCTTGTGCTGTTCCGATTACGGGGAGGGGGGGCGCCCTCGAGTTCTGGGAGGTAATGACACAGATAAGCACACACACATAATACCTTTGTGTTATATAGGCAACATATATGTGTGGTGTACACACACACACACACACACACACACACACACACAACCACACACACACAAAAATATATATATATAATAATATATATATATATATATATATATACATATATATGTATATATACTTGTATATATGTATATTATACACACCAGACAAACACCACCCACTCACTCACTCATTCCTCACTTCACCACACACCCACCACCGCACCCCCCTTCAATCCATCCCCTCACTCACTAACATATATATGTATATTATACGTACACATACGTACGTTTGCTCATCCATATAATAACAATGATAATACCAACAACAATAATAACAACACCACCAACAACAACAGCACGAATCGATAAACAAAGAAATAAAAAATACTCCCAGAGAATTAATAATCTGCCTTGACCATCTTCCGTCATGGCATCTCGCCCCGTGTCATCTCCTCGCCGTCGCCTCGGTGTGTGTCAATTGAATTATGCAAATCAGCGACCGCCCGACCTCGGAATTCGGCAAATGTCATTTCTAATCCTTTTTTAGTGATGTGCAAAAATGGCCTATGGAATATTTTTTACGGGTCTTCTCGATTTTTTTTTTTTTCCGGGGTTCTTTTTCGGGGTTTTTTGGGAAAAAAAAAAAAAATAAAATCATTTACATATATCATTTTTCTATACATGTCTATCAAATCTCTATGTCTGTATTATATATTTATATATTTATATATATATATATATATATATTATAAAATAATTTTATACATAATATAAATAATATATATAATATATTTATTATATATATATATATATTATATTATATATATTATATATATATATATATATTATATATAAAATTATATATATATATATGTATATATATACAATATATATATAAAAATATATATATATAATTATAAAACAATAATAAATAATATAATATTTATAATTTTAATAATTTATAAGTATAAAATATAGGTATATATATACAAATATATATATATAAAATATATATATATATAATATATTATACATATATAACATATATATACATATATATACATATATATACATATATAAAATTTTATATAATTATATACATTATACATATATATACATATATATACTTTAATAAAATATATATAAATAATATATAATATATATAATATTTTAAAATTATATATATAAATATAATATTTTAAATATAATTATATATAAAATATATATATATATATTTTAAATAAATAATATATACGGTTTTCTAAAAATTTTCAGTTCCCCTTTTTTAAATTCTTTAATTCTATTTTCATTTTTCTTTTCTTTTCTTTTATAGATATGATCGTATTTCATTTTCTTTTGTGTCACTCTATCTACAATACACATAAACGTAAACTCATGATTTAAAAAACAAAAGAAGACCAAGAAGAAGAAGAAGAAGAAAGAAGAAGAAGAAAAAGAAAAGAAAAAGAAAAGGAAAAGAAAAAGGAGGAGAAAAGAAGAAAAGAGAAGAAAAAAGACGAAGAAAAGAAAAGAAGGAAAGAAACGATTCAATTCAAAAGTGGAATTTTGATAACGAATGACTTTTCACTCGTTATTCGGACGTCGAGAGTTATGCACGGGGATTTTTGCCGTTCATAATCGCTGGGCCAGGGAGACGTGTTTGCAATTAACAGAACAGTGATTGTTCATTAAACTTTTTCTCTTTTTTCATTCTGTCTTCTCGCTGTCTTTCTCTCCTCTCTCCTCTCTCTCTCTTCTCTCTCTCTCTCCTCTCCCCCCCCCCTCTCTCTCTTCTCTCTCTCTCTCCCTCTCTCTCTCCCTCTCTCTCTTCTCTCTCTTTCTTTTTCTCTCTCTCTCTCTCTCACTTTTGCTTTTTTCTCTCTCCCCCCCCTTTTTCCCCTCCCTCCCTCTCTCTCTCTCTCCTCTCTCTCCTCCTCCTCTTCCCTCCCCCCTCTCTCCTCTCTCTCTCCATCTCCTCTTCCTCACTCTTTCTCTCTCTCTTTTTTTCTTTCTCTTCTCTCTCTCCTCTCTCTCCTCTCTCTCCTCTCTCCTCTCCTCTCTCTCTCTCTCTCTCCTTTGCTTTCTCTTTTCTCTCTTCTTTCTCTCTCTTTTCTCTCCTCCCTCTCTCTCCTCCTCTCTCCCCTCTCTCTCTCACTCACTTTTTCTTTCCCCTCTCATCTCTCTCTCTCTCTCTCTCTCTCTCTCTCTCTCTCTCTCCTCTCTCCTCCTCTCACTTTTCTTCTCTCTCTCTCTCTCTTCTCTCTCCTCCCTCTCTCTCTCTCCCTTTCTTTTCTTTTCTCTCCTCTCTCTTTTCCTCTCTCTCTCTCCCTCTCTCTCTCTCTCCCTCTCTCTCTTTCTCCCTCTCTCCTCTTCTCCCCTCTCTCTTCTCTCTCTCTCGTCTTCCTCTCTCTCTCTCTCTCTCTCTCCTTTCTTTCTCTCCTCTCCCTTCTCCCCCTCTCTCTTTCTCTCTCCTCTCTTCTCTTCCTCTTTTTTCCTCTCCTCTCTCTCTCTCTCTCTCTCTCCCCCCCCACCTCTCTCCCTCTCCTCTCTCCCCCCCCCCCCCTCTCCTCTCTCTCTTTCCTCTCTCTCTTCTCCCCCCCCCCTCTCCTCTCTCTCTCTCCCCTCTCTCTCTCCTTTTCTTTTCTTTTCCCTCTCTCTACTCTCCCTCCTCTCTCTTCTCCCCTCTCTTCCCTCCCCTCTCCTCACTTTTTCTTTCTCTCTCTCTCTCTCTCTCTCTCCCCCTCCCCCCTCTCTCTCTCCTTTTCTCCCCCCCCCCCCTCCTCTCCTCTCTCTCTCTCTCCCCCCCCCTCTGTTCTCCTCTCTCTCTCTCCCCTCTCCACTTTTGCTTTCCCTCTCTCTCCTCCCTCCCCTCCTCTCTTCTCTCTCTTTCTTTTATCCCCATTTCTTCTTTTTCTCTTTTCTCTCCACCCCCCTCTTCTCTCTCTCTCTATTTAAATTATTAAACCTATTTTTATTCAAAATTTTTCCTCATTTCCCTCTTCTCTCATTTCTTCTTTCTATTCTCCTCTTTTCCCTTTTTCTTTTCTATCCCTTTTCTCCTTTTCCCCCTCATTTCCCCTCCCCCCTTCTCTCCCCTTTTTTTTAATCTAATTATCTACTATTTAATCTCATTCTCTCTCATTCCTCCCCCCTAATCCTCTCATTCTCTCTCCCCTTTTATTTTTTCTATTTATCTATCTATTTATCTCATTTCTCTCTCATTCCCTCCTCCCCTCATTCTTCCTCTTTTCTTACCCATTTATCTTTCTATTTACTCATTTCTCTCTCATTCTCTCTCTCTCTCATTATCTCTCCTCTCTAATATAAAATTTTAAACTATTATTTATCTCATTTTCCCCTCTCATTCTCTCTCCCCTCATTATTCTCTCTCTCTCTTCTCACTCTCATCATCCTCATCCTCATCCTCATCCTCATCCTCCTCACCATCAATCTCAACCTCTGCTATTCTCTCCATCTGCCCCGCCGCCCATACCCTAAAGCGTGGAGGTGGTGCAGGCCGACAGCCCCAGCGTGGGCGTGCAGCCGTGGGCGGTCTGGCGACAGAGCGGCCACAAGGGGCGTCACTGGCTCTCCACTACCGTGCTCGTGCCGCCCATGCAGGACATAGAGCGCTATAAGGTATGTGGGGGTATGTGGGTATTTGTAGTGGTATGTGGGGGTATGTGGGTATGTGGGTATTTGTGGATATTTGTGGGGTATGTGTGGGTATTTGTGGGGTATGTGGGTATTTGTGGGGTATGTGGATATTTGTGGGGTATGTGGGGATTTGTGGGTAAAGTTGGATTTGTGGGGTATGTGTGATATGTGGGTATTTGTGGGGTATGTGTGGATATGTGGGTATTTGTGGGGTATGTGTGGATATGTGGGTATTTGTGGGGTATGTGTGGATATGTGGGTATTTTATGGGGTGTGTGTGGATATGTGGGTATTTGTGGGGTATGTGTGGGCATTTGTGGGGTATGTGTGGATATGTGGGTTTTAAATTGTGGGTTTTGGGGGGGTATGTGGGTATTTGGTGGTATGTGTGGAAGTTGTAAATTTTGTGGGTATGTGTGGATAGGGGGATATTTGGGGGTAAGTGGTATTTGTGGGTTTTTTATAGTAATATTTGTAGGGTTGGGTATTTGTGGTATATGTGTGGATATGTTAGTATTTGTAGTGTATGTGGGTATTTGTGGGGTATGTGTGGATATGTGGGTATTTGTGGGGTATGTGTGCATATGCGGAAATGTGTGGGGTATGTGGGTATTTCTGGGGTGTGTGGATATGTGGGTATTTGTGGGGTATGTGGATATTTGTGGGGTATGTGTGGATATGTGGGTATGTGTGGATATGTGGATACATGTGGGTATGTGGGTATTTGTGGAGTATGTTGTATATTGGTATTTTTGGGTTATGTGTGGATATGTGGGTATTTGTGGGGTATGTGTGGATATGTGGATATTTGTGGGGTATGTGCGTATTTGTGGGGTATGTGTGGATATGTGGGTATATGTGGGGTATGTGGGTATTTGTGGGGTGTGTGGATATGTGGGTATATGTAGATATGTGGGTATTTGTGGGGTATGTGGGTATTTGTAGTGTGGGCATTTGTGGGGTATGTGTGGGAATGGGTATTTTTTAGGGTATGTTGGTATTTGGAGAATTGGGTTTTTGTAGGGTATATGGGTATGTGTGGGTATTTTTGGGGTATGTGTGGGTATATGTGGATATGTGGGTATTTGTGGGGTATGTGTGGATATGTGGGTATTTGTGGGGTATGTGTGGATAAGTGGATAGTTGTGGGGTATGTGTGGATATGAGGGTTGTGGTATGTGGGTATGTAAAATTTGGGGGTGTGTGTGGATATGTGGATATTTGTGGGTTATGTGTGGATATGTGGATATTTGTGGGTTATGGTGGATATGTGGATATTTGTGGGGTATGTGGATATGTGGGTATTTGTGGAGTATGTGGGTATTTGTAGGGTATATGGGTATGTGTGGATATGTTGATATTTGTGGGTATTGTGATATTTTATGGGTATGTAGAGATGGGTTGTGATTTTGTGGGTATTGTGGGTTTGTGAATGTGGGTATGCGGGTATTTGGGGTGAAATTGTCTGTGGATATAGGGTTTATGGATATTTGTGGGGCATATGGGTATGTGTGGGGTATGTGGGTATGTGTATGGTATGTGGCTATGTGTGGGGTATGTGGGTATGGTTTGATATTGCAGAGTACCCTGTTGATGATCATACTGCACTATCCCTTGCATCCCACAAATTCAATTTGCAATTTCTTCAATACAAACGGAGCATTTTTTGATACTTACCATTGTCAGAGTTTGTTATTAGACACAGTTATGCTTTGATATGAAGGGAAAATATTATCGGTAAATATGATGACGAATCAGAAAAAAAAATGATAGAAAATAAATAAACTCAAAATTATATGAAAATTAACTTCTTCTTTTTTTTTTTTTTTTTTTAGCGTGTGTGTGTGTGTTTGTGTGTTTGTGTATGTTTGTGTGTGATTTTGTGTGTGTCTGTGTGTGTGTATGTTTGTGTGTGTCTGTGTATGTATGTATGTGTGTGTGATTTTGTGTGTGTTTGTGTGTGTGTGTGTGTGTGTATATTTTTTGTGTATGTATGATGTATTATTGTGTGTTTTGTGATGTGTGAATGTTTGTGTGTCCGGTATGTATGTTTTGTGTGTGTTGATTTTGTGTGGGTTTATGTGATGGTGTGTATGTGGTTTTTGGGGTGGGGGTGGTTATGTGTGTATGTTTGTGTTGTTGTACGAGGGTTTTCATGTGTAAGTTTACGTAGGAGGAAGAGTGGATATGCGTGAGGAAATTATAGAATTTTAAGAATGCGTTTGAATACAGATCATTTGCAACAGAAAAAAAATAGTAATAATGTGTCTCAGTCATGTGAAAAATATGATAGTGATGAATAACAGTAATAATTATGATGATGATGATGATGATGATGATGATGAAGAGGATAGTAATGATAATGATAATAATAACAATAAGGAAAATAGCAATAATAATAATGATGATGATAATACAAATAATAGTAGTAGAGTAACAATAATAGTAATAATAATAACATGGGAAAATAGTAATGATTTATCTCATCACAACATCTTTAATAATAAAATAATGATAATAAAAATAATAACAATAATATCAATAATATGTTAAAAATGATAATAACAAAAAATATATAGATAATAAAATATAGTCCCCCCCCCCCCCAATATAAAAAAATATACAAAAAACAAACATAACTTTATAATCCCATGGAGCTCCAGACATGACTTTACACCGAATGGGGAATAACAAGAACGTTAATAAACGCTCGGTTATTAATAAGCCCAAAGGTCAAAGGTCACGGAGGCCAGGAGAGCGAGGGAACGACGGGTTAATGTTCAACAGAGGTCAAAGGTTAATTGTGCCTATTGTATGCTTGTTTTTTTTTTTCTCTCTCTCTCTACTCCTTTCTTCTCTCCCCTCTCTCCTCGCTCTCTCTTTCTCTCTCTCTCTCTCTCTCTCTCTCTCTCTCTCTTCTCTCTCTTCGTCTCCTCTCTCTCTCTCCCCCTGTCTCCTCCCCTGTCTGTCTCACTCACTCACTCACTCACCACTCCCTCCTCACTCACTCACTCACCTACTTTCTCTCTCTCTCCTCCTTCTCTCCCCCTCCCCCACCCCCTCTCTCTCTCTCTCTTTCTCTCCTCTCCCCTTTTTCCCACTCCTTCTCTCCTCCTCTCTTCTCTCTCTCTCATCCCCCTCTCCCTCCCCCCTCTCTCTCCTCTTCTTTCCTCTCTCTCTCTCTCTCTCTCTCCCCTCTCTCTCGCCCCTTTACTCTCTCCCCTCTCTCTCTTCTCTCCTCTTCCTCCTCTCTGTCTGTCTCCATCACTCATCACTCAAATCACTCACTCACCCACTCACTCACTTTTCTCTCTCTCTCTCTCTCTCTCTCTCTCTCTCTCTCTCTCTCCCCTCTCCTCCCCTCTCCCCTCCCCTCCCTTCTCTCCATTCCCCTCTCTCCTCTCTCTCATCTCTCTCTCTCTCCCCTCTCTCTCTCCCTCCCTCTTCTTTTTCCTCTCTCCTCTCTCTCTCTCCCTCTCTCTCTCTCTCTCCTCTCACTCTCTCTCTCTCCCCTCCCCTCTCTCTCTCTCTCCTCCTTTTCTCTCTCTCCCTCTCTCTCCCTCTCTCTCATCTCTCTCTCCCCTCTCTCTCGCTCTCCCCCCTCTCTCTCTCCTCCTCTCTCTCTCTCCTCCTCCTCTCTCCTCCCTCTCCCTCTCTCTCCCCTCTCTCCTCCTCCCCGTCTCTCTCTCCTCTTTCCTCTCTCTCTCCTCTTTCCCCTCTCTCCCTCTCTCTTTCCCTCTCTCCTCTCTCTCTCCCTCCCCTCTTCTCTCCCTCTTCCATCTCCTCTTTCCCTCTCCTCTTTCTTCTCTCTCCTCTCTCCTCCTCTCTCCCTCTTCTCTCTCTCTCTCTCTCCCCTCTCTCTCTCTCGCTCCTCTCTCTTCTCCTCTCTCTCTCCTCTCTCTCCCCCCTCTCTCTCCTTCTCTCTTCCTCTCTCTCTCCTCTTCTCTCCCCTTTTCCCCTCTTCTCTTCTCTCCTCTCTCTCCCTTCCTCTCTAAACTCCCCCTCTATCTCTATCCTCCTCTCCTCTCTTCTCTCTCCCCTCTCTCTCTCTCCTCTCATCCTCCTCCCTCTCTCTCATCTCTCTCTCTCTCTTTTCTCTCTCACTCTCTCTCTCCTCTTTCTCCTCTCCTCTCTCCTCTCTCTCTCTCCTCTCCTCCTCTCTCTTTCTCACTCCCCTCTCCTCTCTCTCTCTCTTTTCTCTTCTATTCTTCTCCTCATCTCTCTTCTCTCTCTCTCTCTCTCTCTCTCTCCACCTCTCTCCCTCTCTCGTCTCCTCCTTTCTTTTTTCCTCTCTCTCTCTCCTCTCTTTACCTCTCTCTCCTCTCTCTTCCTCTCTCTCCCTCTCTCTCATCCTCTCTCTTCGCTCTCTCTCTCCCCTCTCTCATCTCTCTCTCATCCTCTCTCTCTCCTCTCTCTCTCCTCTCTCTCCTCCTCTCTCTCTCTCTCCTTCTCCCCTCAATCCCCTCCTCCTCTCTCTCTCTCCACACTCTCTCTCCTCTCTCCTCTCTCTCTCTCTCTCTCCCTCTCTCTCTCTCTCTCCTTTTCTCCTCCTCTCTCCCCTCCTCCTCTCTCTCTCTCCTCTCTCTCTCCCTCCCCTCTCTCTCTCTCTCTCTCTCTCTCTCCCTCTCTCTCCTCTCTCCTCTCTCTCTCTCTCTTCTCTCTCTCTCCTCTCTCCTCTCTCCCCCTCTCTCTCTCCTTCCTCTCTCTCTCTTCTCTCTCCCTCTCCCCCTCTCATCCCCCCTCTCTCTCTCTCTCGCCTCTCTATTCTCTCTCTCCCCTCTCTCCCCTCCTCGCTCTCTCCCCCTCTCTCTTCTCTTTCTTTCCTCTTTTTCCCTGTGAAAGCTACGTGCTTGCGTGTGTGTGTTTTGATTTCTATTTTGTTTCCATGAAGTTGGCCATTAGGAGGAAAGAGGGAGGAGGGAGGGGAGGGAAGAGGGAGGAGGAGGGAGGGAGAGGGGAGGAGGGAGGGGAGGGAAGAGGGAGGAGGGAGGGGAGGGAAGAGGGAGGAGGGAGGGGAGGGAAGAGGGAGGAGTGGAGGGAAGAAATAAGCATCTGAAACGACTTAGCAACGTCTGGGATAAAAGGGAATAAGTATTATAAAGGAGCGAGAGAGAGAAAAAAAAAAGGGAAGAAAAGATAAAAGCAAAAAGAAATTAATGGAAGACAATAATAGAAGTCAAATTAATTCCCTGATAATAACGTATAAGTAGATTTTTTTTATATCAAGTGAAAATTTTACCTTAGACAGAGAAAACAAATCCGTAAGCCAAAATCCGCACTGTAGTCATTTTTATTCTTCGATAATTACGAACAAATAAATTATTTTTAGTATTCAGTAAACGTTTTACGCAAGACAGAAAAAAACGATAATAATATAAAAAAAAAAAAAAAACAGATCAGAAGATTGCATTGTGGGCATTGCAAAATCGCCTCGAAATAAGGCTTATTACAAAGAAAGCTTCACCAATAACCGCAATATCTTATATCAACCGTATTTACCTTATTATTTTCATATCATTGCGTCACCGACTCCTAATGGCATGTCTTGCTAAATCATACGATCTCTCCGCCATTTCTCATATCAGACAGAGGTTTTTAAAGATAGAGATATTCAAGATAATAGGTATTCAAGATAGGTGGGTGGGGGGGAGGGGAATGGGGGTTGGTTGGGGGGAGGGGAATGGGGGGTGGATGGGTGGGTAGGTGGGGGGTGTGGGTGGGTGGGTGTGGGGGGGGGTGAGTTTCGAAAATTGCGCGATTAACTTTTGGAAACCTTTCTGTGTATTTTCGACCTGTAGGATTATTTATGTCTGTAGTCTGGTGAATTATGGGTAATTATCCTAATAATAATGAAAATGAAAGCATGATGGTCATAACAGCGATTAAGAAGATAAAAATAGTTATGATGTTGATAATTACAATGATAATGATGATAACAATGATGAGGATAACAATGATAATGATAATAACAAAAGAAAAATAGATATTGATAATAGAAGATAATAATAGATCAAATTATAATGATGAAAAATGATAATGATGATAACAATAATAAAATATAATAATGTTAATGATAATAACAATAAACATAACAGTGGTAGCAATAATACTAACAATGGTAACAATAATGATTAAATGATGAAAATAACATTCGACATTAATAACAAATCATAATATATCACTTATAATAATAAGAAAATAATGATAATTTATAAGGAAACAGATGACCTCTTGGAAAGATTTTAAAATTAAATTTGTATCTGACATGAAATATATATTATACCAAAATACAAATCACCATCAATCCTGCTTATAAAATATGCCCATTTTTTTTTCTCTCTTTTTCTTTTTATATAAAGACATGGAACTTTTTTTTTTTCGACTCAAATTCTTCATTAGAATATGGTCGTACCCTGCATTTGCATGTCGAAAAGAACATAAAAGGAATTTGTGACATTTAAGTTATTTCTCACAGTCCAGCTTTCCGAGTTATATATATAAATTTTGAAAATAAAGGTATACAATAATGATAATAAATCAATGAAAATAATAGTAATGATGATAATAATGATAATAATGATAATAATAATAAAGAGATATTATTATTAGTAGTAGTAATAGTAATTATAGTAATAATAGATTAAAAGTAAAATATTAAAAAAAAATAACAATAAAAAGATAAGTTAAAAGATAGGTAAAACAAAAATACTTCGTAAAATAAAATAAAAAATGAGAAACAGCAGTGAAAAAAAAAAACAGTTTCCAATATACAATCAGGGAATTAGATCGGCGAGTTGCCATACACTTAATTAATTCCACGAAAGCCATTGACATATTATAGCCTTCGTCGAACTGCAAACAGACGCGGCCTTCGCACGGCATCC
>NC_061823.1:38733100-38735600 GCF_019202785.1 Penaeus chinensis
TATTTGGGTTGTTTGTGGATGTGTATTACGTGTGTGTGGGAGGGAAGGAAAAGTTGGCTGTTTTCTTGGGTTATCTCTGTTTATGAAGAAATAGATGCGGAGGTGATTTCATTTGGATGCGATGACGAAGTCGCTTTCGCAAAGGAATGAACAAATATCCTTTACATAAATAAAATAAGTAAATAAAATGAAAAAAAAATGTAGAAGAGGAAGAGTCCGAGAAAGCAGGGATTCCCGCTGAATTCACCAGGCGAGGGAGTCCTGAGCCAGGAGCGAGTTAAAGCGTGCAATATTGAAATGTGATAGTTACCCCTCCTCCTCCTCCTCCTCCGCGAAGGTCGCCTACACACACACGAAGAAAACGCGCCGCCGTCAGTCACATTGCACCATCTGGCTCTGGTATTTCCCGAGCTCTTGACACACGCAAAAAGAAAAAAAAAAAAAGATTAGAGAGAGAGAGAAAAAAAAAAAAATGTTATAATTCACCACTGTATCATTTAGCCTTTTTTTTTTTTTTTTGTAATTCTTTTAATCACAAACTATCGCGCGTAAAGGCCTTTTATCAGCGGGGACTCCTGGTTGGTCCGGATGTCAGGTGTGGGAGACTAAATGACAAAAGAAAAATTAATTTAACAAATAAAAAAAATGATTTTGTCTTTGCAAATACATCGTCCCTGATCATTAAAGTCACTTTGGATTATATATTTTTTTAAATACATGGCTACATATATATCAAAAAGGGATTTTATTCCATATCTAATTCATTTGCATTGGAAAAGAAGGTAAATTATTATTGCTCTCTATAAATTACAAGTTATTGATGAATAAGCTTTATATTGGCGCGAATATAGACATCTTTTCGAATATAAATCGCTGTTTAAGCTTTAAATAAATCTGCCTTTTTTGATCGTTAACATACAGTGGCGACGCTTGCATACGTAATGCAAAATGTCAGTCAGGTAACATCTATTTAAAGATATATGCATTTTTATCTCGTCATATCAGTCACGTTTATTTAAGGGCGACTGCGAGAGGTAATTATGACGTGAGCGAGAGGAATAAATTGATAATTAAGTAGATAGGGACGTAGGGAGCTAGATAGATAAGTAGATAGACAGGTAGATAGTTTTGTAGGTGGATAGACAAAAAGATGAACAAATCAGTCGCGAAAGATAGATAGATAGTTTTGTAGGTGGATAGACATAAAGATGAACAAATCAGTCCCAAAAGATAGATAGATAGTTTTGTAGGTGGATAGACATAAAGATGAACAAATCAGTCGCGAAAGATAGATAGATAGATGGATAGATAGATAGTTTTGTAGGTGGATAGACATAAAGATGAACAAATCAGTCGCGAAAGATAGATAGATAGAGAGACAGACAGACAGACAGATAGATAGTTTTGTGGGTGGATAGACAAACAGACGAACAAATCCGTCGCGAAAGATAGATAGATAGACAGACAGACAGACAGATAGATAGTTTTGTAGGTGGATAGACAAACAGACGAACCAATCCGTCGCGAAAACCTACGCAAGCCTCGTCCGGCGCAAAGTCTCCTGGCCAGCGATTGATCCCGCGCAGGTCTTCCCATTGATGCTCCCTTTTCCCCGGTCACGTCCCTCCCCAGCATCCCGTTTAACTGTAAAATCTTCCTTAAGACGTCAAATCACGACAACGCGGGGGAAAAAAGGGCGGATCGCTTCCTGGAACTGAATCTCTCAGCCCGGTACAATTTCCTAGAGAGGCGGCAAGACAGGCTCCTCTCTCCCCCTCCCTCTTCCTCCTCCTCCTCCTCCTCCCCCTCCTCCCCCTCCTCCTCCTCCTTCACCCACAAGGATCTCTGCTTCTGCGAATCGCTGCGGTGGTTGCAATCTTGCGAGAATATTGCAAAACACTGCTGCTCAGGCGCACGTGGGTGGAAGGCTTGTCCGGGTGCTTTCGCCCGTTTCCCACTCGTTCTCGTCCGCCTCTTTTCGTTCGATCGGCCCTTCCCTTCTTCCCTTCGTCCCTTCCCTCCCTCGTCGACGTTCCTTCCCTCCTATAGAAGGCGAGGCCAGAGAGGGTTCCTCCTCCCTTCGCCAAAAGTAGAATGAGCGAGGGAGAAGCGTAGGCGCGGAGCAATTAAGTACTTAGAGTCGATTAAGACTTTTTAAAACGCGTTGCACAATGTATCGCTCACACACTGCCTTAGTGCCCCGCTTAACGTGCTATCGAGTATAGAAAACGGAGTGTGTGCCCGTCGCCCGGCCATTCCGCACCTTCCCGTCTCTGCAACATTACATGCGCTCCGTCTATCCCGTGTGCGCGTGTGTGCGTGTCGCGTCTGTACACATATATAGTGCGGCCCTTGAGCTGGTGAGTCTCCTGTCCGGGCTAAGTGCTCCTGTAGGATACACTCGCTAGTCCTAAGGAATCTCAAGCCCCGGGAGCCTATAACCCTCAAAAGGAAAAAAAAAAAAGGAAAAGGATTTTACGGCAGAGGTGAACAGAAACTC
>NC_061823.1:38740600-38745600 GCF_019202785.1 Penaeus chinensis
CTCTTCGTCAACGCCCACACGGCCAACCACCCCATCGTGGTGCTGAAGGACGTGCGGGCGTGCGACATGCGGGCGCTGCTGGAGTACATGTACCGCGGGGAGGTCAACATCGAGCACGACGCCCTCCAGGGCCTCCTGCGGGTGGCCTGAGAGCCTCAAGGTGAAGGGGCTCGTCGAGGAGCTCGGCAATGAGACCAACGCCGCCCTCCGCCCGCCCTCGCCGCCGCACGAGACCTCCCACCCGCCCTCCACGCCCGTCGACGCCCGCGCCCTCCAGGACCTGCCGCCGCGCTCCAGGGTCGAGCCGCCCACCTCGGCGTCCGGCCCCTCCCCTCTGTCGGTGTCGAGCCACGAACAGGTGCGCGCCTCGTCGCCCACGCCCCCCTTGTACCCCCTGCCCCCGCCCGGCCACCCCCTACACCGCCCCCAGCCCCGCCCCCCGCGCCCTGACCTCCGCGACGCCCGCCCCGACCCCAGGGACCACAGAGACGCCCGTGAGCTAGACCTGCGCGGCGACGCCCGCGACCTGAGGGACCACTTGAGAGAGCACCTGCGGGAGCCCCTCCGCGACGCCCACAGAGACTCGCTCAGAGACTCGCTCAGAGAATCGCTCAGAGACGTCCACCGGGACGCCCTGAGGGACCCGCGCGACGCCCACGAGCCGAGGGACGTGCACACCCCCGGCAGCATGGACTCGGACCCGCCCCGGCCGCCCCTGTCGCTCATCTCGCCCGTGCCGCACCTGGCGCCGCCCGGACCCGACTCGCCGCCCCACAAGCGCAAGCGCCCACAGATGCTGCCGGAACCCATGCTCTCGCCCACGCCCATCCTCCGCACCGCCCTCGGACACACGCACGGCTTCCCGGGGCCCGACATGAGCTCGCTCGTGTCCCTGGCCTCGTCCATGATGCCCCTGCCCGGCCTGCTCAGCTCGCACGTGCCCCACCTGCTGCCCCACGACCACCGCGACCACCTCGAGGTAAGTGTCCTCGTCGCTGCCTGTCTGATGCGGGTAGATGGTGGGAAGATAACAAGGAGCAAGTCCGTTCTCCTTCACTTTTATCGAGACGCTTATCCTATAAAATAGCTCCACTGGGAATATAAAAGGAAATGAATAAGTGAAATTACTACTTACGATAACGGATAAGATTACCGATATAATAACTAATAAAACCTTCGTTCTATCTTCGTTCTAGACACGATTAAAACCATCGTTTCCTTTCTCCCTCCACAGTCTCCGTACAGTTTGTCGCTGAAGAAGGAACAGCACGACGAGGAATCCCGCTCGATGTCCGATATCTCGCGCGAAGACGAACAGGAGAAGTCGAAGCTCGAATCGGTGAGTAGTTGACTTCGGTTTCGAAAAGGACTGATGTCTCTGAAATGGTCATGTCCTGATGTCGCTGTGGTTTTCACTGTTTCTTGAATACGGATTTGAGTATTGTTTCTGATTAAATTGTCTGTTTTTGCTACGCAAAAAATGGGACTAGCTGTTAAATGTTCCCTTTTCTTTGGCTTAATCTAATGTCTTTTCGTTGAAGTGTCATCGGGAAAAGAAAATCTCCCTTAATTTCACAAGCTCAACAAAGCGCGTTCGAAGCCCCGAGGCAGATCCGCATAAACAACCAATCAAGCGACAATTAAACCACCCTTCCCCTTTCTTTCGCAACAGCTGGCCAACGGACCCCTCCTGCCTGAGTTCAACCCGTACCACATCGATCCCAACGGCCCCTCCCACTACAGCAACTTCGTCAGCTACGTGCCCACGCCCAAGCCAGAGTGGAAGCGGTACAAGCAGTATACGAAGACGGACCTCATGGATGCCATCGAAGCCGTCCGGAGTGGCATGACGGCGCTGCAGGTGAGAGGAAGGAAGGAAGGGAGGGAGGGAGGAAGGAAGAGGGAGGGAGGGAGGAAGAGGGAGGGAGGGAGGAAGAGGGAGGGAAGGAGGAAGAGAAGGAGGAGGAGGAGAAGGAACAAGGAGAAGGGGGGGTATTGCAGAGAATGAAAGGGGATTAGTGTAGAGTAGGCTTTGGTTGAGTAATTAACGTAGCGAAGTACAGTAGAAGGCGGAGATTTAATTAGAATTGAAGAGGAGCACGGGGCTGCCAAGTAGTAATATTTCGGAGGTATTTACGAGTGATTTGTTTCAGGCCTCGCGGAAGTACAAGGTTCCTTCCCGGACGCTGTACGACAAGATCAAGAAGATGGGCATCAGCACCGTGCCCCGCCGCATGCCCAGCAAGAAGCCCTCCCCCTCGAGCACCGACCTGGAGACCAGCACCGCCGACACGCACGCCCCGCCCGAGCACCACGACCCGGCTCCCAGGGACGCCAGGGACGCCAGAGACGCCAGAGACCCGCCCCTCCCGGAGCACGACAAGAGGCACCTCAAGAGCGTGACCAGCGACGACGACGACCACTCGGCCTCGGGCGCTCCCGTGGTCATCGACGACGAGGACGAGTCGTCCTCGCCGACCCCGGGCTCCACGCCGGCCCTCGGGTCCTTCTCGCTCGTCGGACGCAAGATGTACGAGAACGGCGCCGGGGAGTCCTCGGCCAAGCCCCTCGACCTCACCGACACGGAGTCGCTCCTGCCCAAGCGAGCCGAGATCGAGGAGCGGGCCTAAGGCTGCGGCGGAGGCAGCGGAGTGACGCGTCCCTGTCCGCCGGCGTCGAGGCACGTAGTTCAAATGGCCAGCGCTGGGCCGGGCCGCCCTTGGGCTCGCGCCTCTTAGCCAGCGCCATCTTCATTGCACTCAGGTTATCTGGAGGTCGTCTCGAGGACCAGTCAGTCTCAGTAGTTCGTCTCCCGTCGAGGAACTGACCTCCAGCAAGGGTTGTGACCTCTCTTAGTCCTCAGGGGGTTGAAGGCGACGTCCGAAGTCTCGCAAGGAGTTCGAACCGAAGCAGAACTTGGCATCGACTGTATTTCCGGATTGCCTTCAGCGTCTACTGGTGGGCTCACCTCAGGTTATTTCCCGCCTTTCAACGGCTCACACAGTGTTAGAAAGGGCGCCTGCGAACACGTCTTGCTTGCAAGGGACAGAAAGTGAGCTGGCCAAGTGCTTGAAGGCAGTGATTTCCCCTTGGCACGCAGGAGGAGTGAAGTGAGAGAGGGTAGTCACATAGGGCATTACCAAGCTCCTCCACAGGCAAGCGAGACGCAAGCCAGCCACATCGCAAGCAAGACGGGTTGGAAGCTGCGGCCCTAGAGAGTTGTCCTTTCTTTGAGTCTGAGCGGGAGAAGTCGACTTCGTCTTTTGTCTGTGAGTGTCTCCCAGTGTTGGACGTTTCGGGAAGACCCATAAGAGTGACGGATACGTCGAGGCGGCACGCGGGGCAGGGCCGCGGGGGGGCCAAAGCTAGTGGGGGCAACAAGATGAGGGAGAAAAAGTGGAGACAAAGAAAAGAAAAGAAAAAAGACGCTGACGAGTGTCGCAACCCGATCAAGACGGGTCTACCTGCAGTCTGTCAGTCTGTCTGTCTGTCTGTCTCTCCCTCTCAAAGGAAAAGGCACTTGCCCCACTCCCCATAACCCCCCCACCACCACCCTACCCTCTCCTGTGCCGCCTTGACCCATCTGTGTTATGCCGTGGTAATCAAAATGTACCCCATGTGTTACTCACGATTTTCAAGATTTAGAGAATGTATCCATAGTTGTAAGTATGCAGTCTTTACTTGCTCTTGATGTATACTAAATACCTCACCTAAACCAAGGACATTGTATACGAGGACCTCTCAAAAGATATGGGTGGACCTGTTACGGTAAAAAATAGTATACGATCAGAATTATAAATCTATATATGTTCAGATTTACTTTCTTTATTGAATGCATAGTTCTAGTATGGACACTAATGTGAGAATGATGTTTATAAGTTGTTGTTGTGTTTTTTATTATGTTATATTTCAGCGTGTATGATATTATGGTAGAGAATAGAACATTCATTTTTGTGTATACGAGTGGTTTGGAATAGGGCACGCAAGGCCATTTTCCCCCCACGAAAACTGTAGTTAAGATTGACTTTGTTCAGGAAGAAAAGGAAAATTACCAGTCCTCTCCCCCTTTAACAAAAAAAAAAAAGAGGACATCCTGAATGCGGTCTGGAGGAAAAATGAGGAAAAAAGGAAGGAAAGATACTTAAAGAAAAAGAGAAAGAAAATGATATCGGTGATGATAATTAAAAAATATATAATGTAACTTCATGTATGATTTCAAAGAAATATTTTTTTTTTTTTTTTTTTTTTTTTTTTGTCTTTCTTTCAAGACACCATTTTGACTCGTTAGAAATTAAATTTGCCCCAGAGTTTGAAGGTGAATAAAAAACAAAAACACCAATATTGAAAAAAAGATAAGATAAAGAATCATAACGCGATTGATAGAACGAAGCCCTGTGAGATTTTTCTGTGATGATAAAACAAAAAAAACTAAACAAAATGAGGAAAGTGCCAAGCTGCCGGGAGCCAAGTGGCACCCCCTCGTCCGTTGGCCCTCTGTGGTGGCTCTTCCTTCTCTCTCTTGTCGCAAGGGACGAGGGAAGTAAAAAAAAAAAAAATGAGAGAAAGAAAAGGGAATGAGAGATGGAAATAAGGACATTTTTTTGTATGAGAAAATTGTGCATGGCATGATACAAAGAGGAAGAGAAAAGAAAGTAAATGATTTTTTTCATGTTTGTTTGTTTTTTTGCGATTTTTTTTTTCCGAAAGGGAAAGAAAGATAAAATGGAGGAAAATCGGTCAGCTTAAGAAAAGTTTTTTTTTTTTTCTCTCTCTTCATGGTGTTCATGAATCGCTTTTACTTTCTTTCCCTTTGAGAGAAAAAAATGATAATGAACAGATGCCGAACGACTCACGGCAAAAAAACAAAAGCAAAAAAACATCCCAGCAATTTAGAAAAAAAAACTAAAATTAAAAAAAAAAAAAATTATCCGACATCTTTGCATTTATTCGTAAGAACTTTGTATAAATTATGATACAACTGTGGAGAAAGAAAAACATCG
>NC_061823.1:38748100-38760600 GCF_019202785.1 Penaeus chinensis
AAGTAATGAGTTTCAATGTAATAATCATCAAAAAGAAAAAGAAAAAAGAAAAAAAATAACCATGTATCCTCCGATCTGAAGTTGCATTAGCTGATAAAAAATACAATTATACCTGTATCCCCTTTTCCCGCCCCCCCGCCTATTAAGCTCTCGTTGGGAATATCGCGTCAATTGTGATACAGACTTTTTTTTAAACTGTGATCTGATGGAACAGCTCTAATCTACAGTGAAATATTTCTGACGAATCAAATGCAGTTTTAAGCCAGTACCTATTTTTTTTTTTTTCTTCTTCTTTTTATTTTGTCTTTTTTCCACTTCGGTGTTCACCATTATGAAAGGACTGCCACTCTTAACTTCTTTTGTATGATGTTTGTGTATAACATGCCAATTCCAACGATAAAGGTAAAAAAAAAAATGGATGGAAATTTATTCTAGAATTATCACCGCACACCTGATACCTTGGGTGAAAATTTTTCATAGCTTATTTTTGACATCTCTGGCGAATAACTTAAATGTTTGTCTGTTTTGTACGACATTCCAAAAAAAATTCCGGTTAGGATAGGGGAATGTAAAACTTGAATAATTGGACTTTTGTGATTCACTTAAAAAAGAGAGAAAATGCAAAAAAAAAAAAAAAAGATAATAATAGTGAAATATCCTCAAAGGTTTGGAAACAATGTGGTTCTGTTACTTGAAGGAAAAGCTGGTTTTTGAAAAATGGCTTTTCGATTGTTTAGGAATGCGTGTTTGGGAATGTTATATTTTTTCCCTTCCTCGCATTCCTCTTCCGGTCAGTGTGCAACATTTCACCTCCAAGTGCTCGTAATACTTTTATTTTTGCAATACGTAGATCTTTTTTTTTTTCACTTAGATTACTTATAGTTACTAGAACATGGAATTGTATAGCAGCGCAACTTATGCAACACACACACACACACACACACACACACACACACACACACACACACACACACACACACACACACACACACACACACACACACACACACACATACACATACAAATCTATTGGAGGTGTCATCTTTGCTGCAAGAATCAGTGCAACAGAACCACTCAAAATTCACTTTTTTTTTTGCTCCCTTTAATCTGTACGTTTCCCCTTCCACGGGCACAGGGTCCTTGCCCTTAAAAACTCACTGTACGACAGATGGACTAAAAAAAAAAATGGTGCATTTCGGCCTGGACTGAAGACTGGAATTTTGGTTCACTTTTGGGCCCTTGAAGAGGTCCGAAATGGTCAAACTTCTTCAGTCTTTCTCTCTTTTCTTTTCTCGTTCCTTTTTTTCTACTTTCAGTTGTTCGCTCTTTCTGGCTCTCTCTCTCTCTCTCTCTCTCTCTCTCTCTCTCTCTCTCTCTCTCTCTCTCTCTCTCTCTCTCTCTCTCTCTCTCTCTCTCTCTAGTTCGCGCTCGCTCTCTCTCTTTCTCTCTCGCTCTCTCTCTTTCTCTCTCTCTCCTCTACTCTCCTCTCCTCTCCTCTCCTCTCCTCTCCTCTCTCTTTCTCTATCTCTTTCTCTTTCTCTTTCTCTTTCTCTCTCTCTCTCTCTCTCTCTCTCTCTCTCTCTCTCTCTCTCTCTCTCTCTCTCTCTCTCTCTCTCTCTCTCTCTCTCTCTTTCTTTCTTTCTTTCTTTCCCTTTCCCTCTCTCCCTCTCTCTATTTCTGTATACTATTCCCAATAACTGTAAAGTACCTCAGTAGATCTTTTGGGTTATTTTTCAAAGAAGACATTAGATGCCATATTAAATGTGATTTTTCTCCCTAATTCACCCTCTCTCTTTCAATGCACATTTCTACCCACTTTATAACGCACTCTCCCATCCCCCAAAATATAGGGGAAGTAAATCTAAAAAACTTCTCAAGACCATGATGCCGCATAACAAATGACAGTCGGATGTCCAGGTCGTAAAAATAATTGGATTCAATTGTAAAAAAAAAAAAATGTGTGTAAAAAATTACAAAAAACAAAACAGCATCTATTACCGGTGTCTATTTTATTTTACTGTTATTATTATATTTTTTTTTTTTTTTTTTTTTTTCTTACTTTATCGATAAGGCCTTTGACACTACTCATGTATACGAATATTTGGTAGTCTACAAAATTACTATTAATATACGTTCTAACTATACTGTAAAGTGCATGGTATACGATCATAACTGTTAAGTCCCAATAGAGTTTAGGTCAGTAGTATCTACTGTACGAACGATATACGTAATGAAAAGGGGTCTTGTCTTATAAAATTCTGCTTACAAAAGAGCGAATATTTTTTCTTGGGTGGGGGGAGATACCCACCAGCCTGCCCGTTAGCCATTGGGGGAGAGGAAGACAGTTGATGAGGATTGTGATTGTGAACATTCATGGCTCTAGGTCTTTTCAAAAGGGAATGATGGACGCTTGAAGCATTTTGATGTCGTGACCTGATGGAGAGACTCATTACTGAAGAGTTATTATTATTATTGATATTATTGTTGTCGTTATTTTTATTATTATTATTATTACTATTTATATTATTATTAATATCATTATTATTATTGTTATCATTATCATTATCATTATTCATTTTTGCGATCTAGTGCTCGAACCTGATCATGTGATTATCTGATGATATTATTTTAAATAGAAACTATGTTTAGCAAATGACGTATTTATCACAATAAGTCATATTTTTATCATATTATTACAATCCTCCACAGTTGACGTTTATTACATAGGCATTAATCCTTCCTACTGTATCTCCTCTTTGTCATATATACATAACTAGAAGTTTAGAGAGCGTAAGACCACGACTTGACGAAAGCACGAGACGCTAATTGCCTGCGAAATGACCAACTTCTTTATCGCTCGAACACGTGGGCGTTTGTGCTTTCGGGAAGATTCGTTCAGAAGTCCCGCGCGTGGGTTGTGTTCCGTGGGTGTCGTTCACTGGTTTGTTCACAGGGTTCAGAGGTGAGGGGAGAAACTGAACGGGGTGTGATATTGGAACGAAAGGGGGCCTAGATGTAAACTTGAAACTTGATAAAGCCGCAGAGAAGAAAACAAAATACAATAATGATAATGATGAAACCACATATGGATATCAATCACTAGAATTTTGTGTTATGACTGAAAATAAAAATAATGATTACATCACCGCTTCATGATGATTGATATAAACGTTTCTGTTTTAAGTTTAAAACAAAACAAAGGGGGATTCCATTGATAAGATATTTCTTTTATATATATCTATTCACGGAAAAAAAACAGAAAAAAATTACAACCATATTTTTTCCCCCAAGATTTTCCCAGGATTTTCCCCGTTATTTCGCCTGTTTTCTGATTAGTGGGGTTTAAGATCAGACGTTAGTTTGTCTTGCCGGCATGTTATAACTGTGAGCATGTGCGTGAGTGTGCATTAAATACCCATGATTCCAGTATATAAATACCAACTGTTTCCTTTTACTTGAAGTTTGATGTTTGAAAACTTTACACCTCTACGTTGATGTTTTTTTTAAACTATTAACCTAGAGGAGAGAGAGGCGTAGAAGTCTAATACTATATATATATATATACGAGAGGGAAGTGTTCGTATGTAAATTAACTGAATGTGAATGTTTGTGTCTGTCTCACCAATGTTCAAACAAAGCAACGCATTACCACCATATATATCAGGTGATTTCCCTGTACAAGATGTATGCAAAGGAACGCCAGTTTTTTTTCTTGTTTTTTTTTTTTTTTCATTCATTATATGTATATAAAGATTGGCTAACCTCTGCCATACCGAGTGTTCAAAGGGTACAATTGACCCAGTGTTTTTCCCGCCTTTTACACCCCCCCACACCCCCTCCCCCCCCTCTCTCCCCCTCCCCTTATATCATATCAGATAAACAGCACCTATTTTTAACGTTTGTGAATTTTTTGGAAAGAAAGATATAAAAAAAATATATATATAATATTAATATCTTCATCTCTGTCATGTACTTTTTGTGAAAACCACTCCTATACAAAATGTACAAACGATTTTCATGAGTATGGTACAAACTTTGTAACCTGAACAGCGGAGATTACTTTAGGTTCGTCGGGGCGAGAGGTAGAACAGCGATGAACAACAAGGGAACAAAGTCCTATCGTTAGAGGATGAACTAAAGTGGCTTTAATTACTAATAATTCCTTTTGCAGTCTCGCCCCTTTTGCTTTGTTTCTTCGCTCGATCTTTTTTTTGTTTTTTTCCATGAGCTCGTATCCCTTTAGAATGATGATGTTTACTGGATTATAATTGTCGTTTTAGAGTTCTTGCTGTTTTCTCGTTAAATCTTATTGACCTATTTATTATTATTATCATTATTTTGATGTTTCATCCATTCTCTCTTGCGTCGATAGCATTCGTAATACTTGCAAGAAGATTTTTATAAAAACATCCTGTAAAGTCCTTTTCACAATTTTCTCTTGGTCGCTGCTTTCTGAATCTCACATTTATCACCCCCCCGGGCCCCCCCCACCCCCCACCAATATAAAATAAAATGTAAACGAAACGAAGATAAAAAAATATTCGATGGACCTCCTGCCGAAAATCTTTCATTATTATTATTATTATTTGGCTAAGTTGTTACATGTTATATATACTGTTGTATTGTTAAATCATCAACGAATACTTTGCACCCTGTAAAAAGAAAAATTACAAAAACAAAGATAAAATGTTGTATACCAATTATTTTTTTGGAGTGACAGGTGGGTGGGCGTGACTGGGTGTTGTCATGTCATGGAGGGATGGCAGTCATGTTGTAATATAATCAATAAAAAAAAAATCAATAACCAAACTCCTTTATGTTTGTGTAATGTATGTTTCGATAAAAAGAGACTGTGATTTTTTTTTTTTTTTATTCGGTTTGATGATCCCCAGTCCAAAAAATAGAGAGAGAGAAAAAGAGAACTTGACATAAGCGTGAAAAAAACAAAAAAAATTCTAAATGAAATGCCCATGACTGTGTACCTTCGACCTGACCTGACCTGACCCTCACGCGCCCCTCCCCCTTGCTACAACGAGACCCATTCTGTATATCCACAAGCAAGAATGTACAATAGTTTAACCCATGGACTACACATGTCAAAGGTTTAATATAAGGCATACAAGACTGCTCATAAATAATGATTAGGAAGTAGGTTGAGTCTGTAGGAAAAAAAATACGTTATGTATAGTTGATCTATATATGAATATATCTTGTCATAGAGGAAAAAGAAAAAGAAATGATTCAGATGTCAGCTGGAAAATTTCATTAACTGAGATTCCTTTTTTTTTTCTGAAGATGTTGTTTGTCTGACGCCGCAGATTGGACTAGAAGTAACAGAAAAAGGTGTTAAATATTAGTAGATAAAAACGATAGCTTAATTATCCTTCTGTCGGGATTTTCAGACCAATAATGTCATCAGGGAGGAGAATGCCAGATTGATTACCTTTTGCCACTGTTATAATGAGTGTGAATTGTAGGATGGTTATGAATAAGTAAATTAAAGGTGGTATTTTTTTTGTACATGAGAGGTAGAGATCGTACTGGCTGGACGTAAAATGTACTTAATGTGAAACGAAGTAAGTTTTTTTTAAGAGTTACTATAGAAATATGGTCTTAGAGAGAAGTAAAAAAAAACTCTTGGTGGTTTTCTCATTCGTCTGTCAAATTTGAACGTGTGAAATAACTGTGCCAGCCTTAGATTTACTACATATATATATAACTCTGTTACGATCTTTAGAATTGTCGAACTGAAAGTGGTAAAGAGTAGAAAACCGGTATCCAATCTCCATCATGTCCTCTTTAGGGAAATATTAGGTAATCTGATCATGTGTGCATTTTCCTTTTTTGAATGTCAGGGACTCTTCACAAAACTCGGGGAATAAAGTACAAACACCAGTCTGGAAAATAAAAAAAAATAATAGGCCTAGAGTTCAGTCTTCGAGAGCTCGGTTTGTCTTTTTTGTGTGTCATCGGCCTCTTTCCCAGTGGAGTGTGACCAATGAGAGCCCTCGTTGCATAAGGGATAGGAGAGAGATCGACCAATCAGGTTGTTCCCTCAGGAGCTGAACCACCAATCAGGTTTCTCAGTACAAAAGACGAGAGTATTTTTTTAGTTTTTATTTATTGTCTTTTTTTAATTTGTGCTTTAAAAATAGCGTAAAGAAATGTAGTTTATATCCCATGCCATCGAGGCGATCAGTGAAGACACTCCATAATCCTCCGGGAAAATGAATCCAGCATAAAAACAAAAGAAAGATGGCCGAATGATGAAAAGACGTAAATCGCTCTATATGAATGACGGTGCATTTTTTCTCTTTATCTTTTTTGATTTTCAATATCATTTTATACTGTAATTCCTATTTTTCTGGATTGCTTTTGGCTCGCCATGTTCCTTTTGCGTTATATTTATCGAAGAATTGCTAGCACTCATGTATCACTACTTTGAATGATAAGACTATGCATATATTAGCCAACCACTGTGTAGTCACTTTACCTGAACCAACAAACAGAATAATATGTAGCAGTGAACATACTTTTCATCTTAAGACTTTGTTGAACCAGTAGCGGGTGGCACAAAGGGAGTCGGAGGCAAAAGGAAAGGACAGGCGAAGGAGAGAGAGAGAGAGAGAGATAATAAAAGAGAATGGGAAGAAAGTATGACATTGTTTTTGAGTCATATTTGATACGTCATTTCCAGATTTTTTGGGGGGCGAATATTTAGTCCCAGTGGTTTCTCTTGCCCCCCGCCCCTGCCCTCTCCCCTTTCGACTCCTGGCTGCCTCCGCGTATGACGAATGCTCAACACTTGTTATATATTGGTTGTGTAGTTTGTACTTATTCTTATACTGCCCTGGAACCTCCAAAAGGGACACTTTGATCTGCAAATGTTAACTCGGAGGCCATTTACTAGTCCTCGTTAAGGAAGCTCCAGCAAGAGTGACAAGAAGCCTGTGAATTTTTTGTGATTTTAGAAGAAGATAGTTTGTTTCTTGCTGGAGTTTCGACCAGGATACTTTATTTATTTTTTTGAAATCTACTGTCGCACGGGGTGGGTAGTCTTTAAACGTGTCAGCCATGTCTGGACTGCAACGTAGAGATCCGTATGTTTGTAAATGTTAAAAAAAAAACAAAAAAAAAAATGGTTACCAGAGAACTGAAATATTTCCTAATTTCAGTGCCTATCAAATCTCAGTCTACATGTACTATATCTAAGTCTTGCCCACTCACCCTCCCACCCCATAACTACATGAGTCACCCCCCCTCGACATTTATAAGGAAGGGACTTGTGGCTAATCTATTGTTCAAACTTTCTTAAGTCACCCCTTTAAATAAGTTTCCGTTATCTTCTCACGGGTATTCCAGAAGCCAATTGGAGTGTTTCTGTACAAAGTTGCATTAGAATTGAGTCTATAGAGGCCAGATGTTAGTCAGTGTAGGATGTAGGTATTTTTTTTTTTCTCCTGATGGACTTTCAGCACTGACAGTATGACATATATATTAAGAACGGTTTCTCTCAGTGTGACAGTTCCAAGGTAGAAGGACTGTTTTCTCTTCCCCCCTCCCCCTCCTAGAATTCCATCAGTTAAGTGCAATATAGTCCTAAGCCTCATGGTTGATCCTGCCATTCGTTATTGTATTGATTCACAGCTTTATGAAGAGGGTCGTTCGGTATTCATTTTCCTGCAAGAAAAGAAATATGGAAATCCTACAGTACCTCGCGATGACCAGTGAGGACTAAAGAGCGGCCTGTACACATCACGCAATATATGTGATCACTTCAGCGGCTTTTAAACCTTGTTATCTTCGACACCCTCTGGAAACGAATAAATCTTAAAAAAGAACTCTAAGAAGATGAATATTAGTCATCCATTACAAGTCCGATCAAGGGTAAAACAGCATTATTATTATTTTTTTTTTTTTTCGTAGATATTCAAGAGAACAAGGCTTGAACTCCGCTGGCTTCATCCTCTTCCCTTACTCTCCGAAATGACTCAAAGCAGACGAAACTCAGGTTAACGCATTATAATCAAAATAAGTAGTGATTTAGTCATGTCTGTAGACCGTGCCAAATGTCAGAAGTGGCCCTCCATCTTAATTAAGGGTGACCTTATGGAAGTTTCATTTTTTGGGGGGAGAAAATAGAAAGAGGATACGTAAAAAAAAAGAATGTTTATAAAAAAAAAACGTGATAACTTCTTGTATTTTCGACTTTCGTTTTTTTTTTATCTTGTGATTTGTTTTCTTTCTTTCTTTTGGCTTAGATTCAAGTAGATAAAAAAACAGTAATGCATAAAAAAAATAGTAGTTGTTTTATAAGATGAGGGGCCACGAGATAGTAGTGTAAACGCCTTCTTCTGTAAGCTTTTTGCTCAATAACCGAATGAATACAAAAGAAATATTGGAACGTCTCTTTGCTAGTCATGGAACCTTCTTGATCTTCTAAAAGTTGATGCCTTTTTTTTCTTTGTTTTTCTTTGTTGTTGAAGCCGTTTTTTTATTCCTAAACTCACCTCTCCCCTTCCCCTTTTACTGTTTCTCTCTTTCTCTCTCCCTCTCTCCCTCTCTCCCTCTCTCCCTCTCTCCTCCTCTTCCTTCTTCTCCTCCCTCTCCTCTTCCTTCTCCTTCCTCTCCTCCTCCTCCTCCTCCTCCTCCTCCTCCTCCTCCTCCTCCTTCTCTTCTTTCTCTCATCCACAGATCCCCAAAGTCCAGTCCATTTACCCGGCATTCTCTCACTAACCTTGCAATGCAATTATGCAATTATGCTCAATTTTTATGGGATGTGTTTTGTGTGTCACTTGATAATTCTTGTGGTTTTGATGACAACAATGCAGTCCTTCCTCCCTCCCTCCCCCCCCCCCCCTCATCACCCTTCTCTCTCTCTCCCCCTCCCCCCCCTCCAGCACACACCCTACCTTGTCCTAACCAAACTCATTTACTTTTTTTTTTTTTTTTTATTCAGATCGGGTGTTTTTTTTTTTTTTTTTTTTTTTTTTTTTTTTTTTTTTTTATAAATGGCTTGATTAGACGATATAGATACGAAGAAGATTTTTTTCTTTTTCTTTGTAAATTTGACCTTTGATTCCTATGACTTCTCCCTTCGACCGCCCTCGCACGAAATCTCTTTGTTGTGAGCGGTTAGAATCTTCGAGAAAATAGATATGCAAATCAATTAAAACGAGGTGAAATTATTATAAATAAGATCAAGACACCCGATAGTTTCTTTCTTTTTCGTTTTTTTTTTTTTTTTTTTTTTTTAATAGGAAAAAAAATGGTGATCTGGAATTCCTTGTTATTTTAAACATTTCGTTATTTCATGTCCGTCGAGGAGGTTCAATGACCCCGCCATACATCCTGACCCAAGCATGGTATTTTTCATGCCCCCAAAAAACAAAAAAAAAAAAAAAAAAAACATTAAGCCCACACTTCATGATTGACCGACCTCTCCTACCTCATGCGAATAATAATAAAATAAAAAAAAAGAGATAAAAAAAAAATAATAATGTATACCACGTCTGGTTGTGTTTGAATGAACATATATGATGTATATTTGTGGCTCCATTTAAAATATTTTACTAATGATAGCCAGAGCCAAGTTTTATTCTCACCGCGACTGGGTAGTTTCACCTCACTAGGACAAAGTGATTCTTAAAGTAGTCTGCAACGTAGTTTAGACAGAAATCCCCCTCCAACCTTATATGATTATTAATTAAGGAGATAAGAAAAAAAAATAATATGGTAGATAAAAAAAAGTACCAGCCTATGATTAGGAAATGGTTATAGGAAAATTGATTTAGAAAAAAAAATAATAATGATGATATAAAAATGGCCGTTCTCTTATTATTGATTGCACTTTTGATGTAAATGACAGTAAATCAATCTCTTTTTTTAAGATTTTCTCCTCTCTCTCCCCCCCTCCCCCCCCCACATCTTGTGTGTTCTTCCTACCCCCCCCCCCCCTTTATTCCTTCTCTATTTTCCATTTTCCTATTGTAACCTGTGTTTACATGGATAATTATTCCCTCTGTTAATTATCCTTATTACCTATTCTTTCTTTCGTCAAGGCAGTATTGTGTGATCCCTATGTACATAGATAAATGATTTTTGTTTTTGTTTTGTCAGATAGTATACTGGATACACCTTGCTAATATGACTTTTTTTAAAACTGAGATAGCGGGATATGTTTGTTTGTTTTTCTTGTTTTTTTTTACTTCCTAGGATCAGTGTGTGTGTGTGTGTGCTTATGCAAATTATCACACACACACACACACACACACACACACACACACACACACACACACACACACACACACACACACACACACACACACACACACACACACACACACACACAGAATTAACCATATTTCTGAGATTTTTTTTGTTTTTAAAATCTAAAAGTGACTTTAGACTATCTTCAAGGAGGTCAGTGAAAGAGACAAGATATCTTGGAGGTCATATATGTAAATAAAGCTTAGCGGAGGGTCACTTTGTTAATTAAGTCTGTTAACAAACCCCTTTCGAAAATGCTTATAATGCTTCGTATTTCCCAATTTACCTGGTTATCTTTCCCTTATCTTTTTATATATATATATTTTCTTGTCTCGGATCCTTTTATTGTGTTAAGTGAACGCATTTCTCCCGTTTTTCTTTAAAGGTTTACTTACTTATAGCAGGTAAATCCATGTGGCGTTTTTTTTTTTTTTTTGTTTACGTAAAAGCACGACCTCCCCCCCCCCAACCCCCCGCCCCACCCCCGCCCTCCTCTGCCCACCCAAACCAATCCTTTTGTCAAAGATATTGTCTATAATTTTTCTATTCAAGATTTACAAAATATAAGAGTGATGTCTGACGCAGAAGAAGAAGCAGAAGAAGAAGAAGAAGAAGAAGAAGAAGTGAAAATGAATAAATCTCCCCAGATTTGTTACTTCAAAATGGTCGCGGACACAATTCATCGCTAATAATGTATTTGTAATATTCGTTGGTAAATATATATGTCCTATAAAGGTGTAATGGGATTTTTATTTAGCAACCTTTCTGGGAAAAAAAAAATACACAAAGAATCATGAGGATACAGATAATGAAGATGATAATGACAAATAATGATAATGATGATGATAATGATAATGATAATGATAATAATCATGATAATAATAGTAATAATAATAATAATAATAATAATAATAAATAGTTATAATGATAAATAATAATGATAATATTAATAGTAATGAATAATAATAATGAATAATAATAATGATAATAATAATAATTTAACAATAAGCGTGATGATGATGGTAGTGATGATAATAAAAAACAATGATAAAAATATCGTTATTTTAATTATAATAGTAACAGTGATGATGTTGATAATGATGTTAATGATGATGATAGTAATCATAATGATAATAAATTATAATGATAATAACAGTAGGCCTGACGATAATAAAATAATGGCGATGATGATGATGATGATGATGATGATGATGATGTGGATGAGGATGATGATGAGGATGATAATGATAATGATGATGAAGATGATGATGATGATGATGATGATGATGATGATGATGATGAGGAGGAGGAGGAGGAGGAGGAGGACAATTATGATGATGATAATGATGATGATGATGATGATGAGGAGGAGGAGGAGGAGGAGCTGATGATGATGAAGAAGATGATGATGATGACGACGATGAAGATGATGACAACGACGACGGCGATAAAGGAAGAGAGAGAGAAAGGTAAGAGGAAATAATAACAAAAAAATAATAATTCAATTTATACAAAATTATTATAACTACTGTTACGAATATGATTCCCATCAATAAACTGGCGATAATTCTATATTGATTTGCAACTATTGATAATAACAGTGATTGCAGGAGCAGTAATGAGCATGATAAAAGTTATTATTTTTTTTTTTTATAGATAATGCTACTGGTGCTGATAACAATAATACAAATATCCTTACGTCTAGTAAAAATATATTTACACTGATACCACCAACAACGATAACAATAACGATAACAACAATAACGATGACAACAATAACAATAACAATGACAACAACAATAACAATAACAACAGAAATTATATCAATAACAACAATTAACAATGACAATAACAATAACAATAACAACGACAACAATAATAACAACAACAATAACAACAACAATAACAATAACAACAATAACAATAACAATAACAATAACAACAATAACAATAACAATAACAACAATAACAATAACAACAACAATAACTATAACAGCAACAATAACAACAATAACAATAAAAAACAACAATAACAATAACAACAACAACAATAACAACAACAACTCCCCCCCCCCCATCCCTTGCTCATTGTTGCAGTGGGGGGGGGGGGGATAGGAGACGGAGACCGAGGCCCATTTCAATTGATCTTCTGGGTCTCTCCTTCTCTCTCTTTCCCTTTCCTTCTCTTGTTTATTTCTTCCCCTCTTCTGTCCACTTATCCTATTCGTTAG
>NC_061823.1:38765600-38770600 GCF_019202785.1 Penaeus chinensis
TTCGATGGGAAAGTTGCCATTGTGACCGGGGCTGGAGGCGGTAAGGAGAGCTTCGTGGTGGTTTAAGTCTCGGAAATAGGTGTAAGGGTGTTGTGTGCGCATTTTGGGAGGGGAGGAAGGGTGTGACGTGGTGATATAAGGGTCTTTTTTATCGTACGAGGTTTCTTGGGATGTGCGAGAGTCGGGTTTTTTACTTTTAGAATTCGTTTTATGTTTATATTTTGTAGCTTTTGGAGTGTCAGTTTGTTTATTTGCGTCCATGGCGTTATAGGAGACAAGATGTATATAATGCGTGTAAGTAAAGGATAAAGCGAATGGTGTTTAGCGTTTAATTTCTATTAATGTCAGCTGCAAGTCATGTTAACATTTTTTTATTAATTACATACTGCATTGTCATGGTTACTGTTCAAAGTCAAACGGTCGCTTAATGTGTATAGAACTGATACAGAATTATATTCCTGATGAATCTTAATAGTAAATCTCTTGAAAGCAGGATTTTATCTTCTTGGTTGAGTGACAAATAACCTTTATATATCTCTGTGCTATTGAACACTAAAAAACTTGCTTATACAATGAAACAAACATTTCCACATTCCATTAAGAATTAAGTCAAGATGAAAATTAAATCAAAATGATGGTAAATGATGGTAAGTTCCGATTGATGCGCAATACAAATGATTCAAATCATGATTCGACAAAAGCAACTTTTTAATAAGAAAATGCGTTCCGTAAGTTTCCTGATGACCGTTTCAAATTTATACATAAGGCTTTATTAATAGTTACTCAAATAACAACGAGATTTTATTGATTGACTGCGTTAACTAAAAATAAAAAGCAAACCAAAACAAATAAATGCGCTATTGACAGTCTCCGTGAATGTTATTCTCAAAAAAAAAAAAAAAAAAAAAATAACATGTTTTAGTAACAGAGCTTGCAAACTTTAGTGATGATGCAAATATGGTAACCGTTCAATACTTATACTCATCTTAAAATGTAAGATGGAACTTCTTGACCTTTGCCAGAGCCGAACATACTTCGGAGGCCGTGGCGAGACTTAGGCCGCGAAACTAAGAAAGCTTTTGCCTGATTTCGTCGCGCGCGGGGACGAGTCATTCAACTGCGGTCGGTTGCAAATTTTGCAATTTTTGCATTGTTGGATTGGTCTGAAAACTCTGATGTCCTTGTCTGAAGTTTTCATTGGCTAGAATGTCTTAGTTTGTAACACCGTATAATCGCTAAGTTGTCAATAATTGGTCGTTATATATGGTGTCCTTGTCTTAGTGTGTCAGATATTAATAATATATTATCGCTATTTCAGAAGATTTTTGTCTTTACGTGCGCGAAAACATGGTATTTGTTTTGTATTACTTTTTATTATTATTATTATTATTATTTTTTTTTTTTTCATATGCATACACGCAATTAGGTAAATGTGAACTCGGCGGGTATAATTCTGCCGCTTGTAAAAAAAAAAAAAAAAAAAAAATGGAATGAATCAATTCTTATTCATTATGTTTGATTAATAAATAGCGGGCCAGGTATTGCGTTATATACTCGGCCCTAATACCTGTCCACATGACCCATTCCCTAAGGTCCCTCCAAAAACTTTCAATATCTTGTGTGTGTATTTGTGGGTCTACAAAAGTTCTCAGAATGATTATTACTCGGATGTTTGTAACTATGGTGTTGTAGGTTCAGGGGACCGTCCCTGAGAAATTTGGTAGGATGAAAGAGTATGTTATGACGCATCTTTATACTGAATTTTATTTAATTATGACCGAAAAGAATTGTAGGTGCAACGAAAAATCTATTTTTTTTAAAGTTAGGTTAACTTTAGCCTTCTCACGTCCCAGAGTTATCATTTAATTTTCTATATTACCTTTGCTGAGAAAACCTCTAGGTCGTATAAACAAATCAACGTATTCCAATTTTGAAATTCATTAATTCGTTTCAAAAGTATCGCATGTTACATAACTGCAAAAAGAGAGAGAGAGAGAAAAAAAGATTAAAATTTGTAAAAAAAACAAACAAAATCATTTTGAATTTCAAAAAAAATTGATACGTAGTTCTATGCGCATAATGAAGTTCTGTTCAGGGGAAAAAGCATTTTGAGATCGGACAAACGCTGTAAGCCGTGAGAAGTCTGAAATATGAGAAGAAAGAAAACTTTACGAGTAATCGATCTTCAAACCTTTTTGATAATTTTCTATTAATTTTCCATATTTTGTTTTTGCTTGCTTAATGTACGAGTAATCGACCTTCAACCTTTTTTCTTTCTATTAATTTTCCATATTTTTTTTCGCTTGTTTACTGGCTACTTTTTACATAAGAGAAAGCCCAACCATTGCTCTATCTCTTGTTCTTTATTTCATTCAGATCGGATCAATAGTTATTGCACAGCATCACAAAATGCAATATAATATAACACTGAAGTCATCCTGCGCCGTACCTACGCGGTCCACGTGACCATAAAATAACGTTGTAATATCACGTCCACGCATTTCTAAACGCGTTATTCTGCCGTCAGGAGTCCTCTATTCCTCCTATTACCCTCCTCCTTGGTTGTCCCATTTTCTTTCTTTTTTTACCCCCCCCCCCCCGCCCCAACCGAAAATCGGAGGTAGGGAAGATAAGGGGGTGTGGGGGTAAATATAAATCTGCTCTTACGTAATTACCCATTAGCAAACAGGGTGTACAACGGGAGGAAGGGAGAGTAAGAAGAAAGCTAATACTTACTACTCCTGGTTCCTGGTCCCCTTTCAACTGAGATGAGGAAAAATCCTCAACTCAGTTGAAATATCCCTTCGGAGGGTATCATGGGGTACCAATCACTGATCAGCGAAATAGTTGTCCGGGGTTAGGCCCTCGTTTGACCACCGGGAGTTCATATTCACGTGGGTCATTCTACAGTAGTATACGAATCTGAAACTGGGCATAACTCATTTTCGACCCCCCCCCCCCTCACCCCCCCTCACCCAAACCCAGGGACGGTCCCCTTAAAGTAGGCGGCCCAACCATCACTGTATATCACACTGTCTGGTTTTATATATTATTTGATAAGGGGTATGAGCGTGTCTGCACTGCGGCCAGTGCCAACCAATGGCACAATGAATTTCTTTTTACTCACACGCCCAATACCCCCAAAGACCCACACCTGGCTCAACTGTCTGCCCCTATTATACCTTCGGCACCTGCTATTGAATTTTGATTTTGTAACCAATATTCGGTTGCTTCAGATCTAAAACTCCTCCAAACTGCGCTAGTTGGCTTAGAAATACTAATACATTTAATAATTTGCGCATGATCCCAATGTTTTTGTAGCCAATGATTCACAAACAAAATTACTTTAAAAGGTTCCAAATGTCAAGAAAACGCCACTTTCACGCCGTTTTGTCTTTGCAATTTTTTTTTCCATCTGCCACAATACCACATTTGTCGATCTTCACGATATTTGCAAGATAAATTGCAATGTGGGCAACTTACCGCTCTTGGCAAAACACTGTTTGCTCTCAGGACCTCTATAGCGTTATCATTTTTTTTTTTTTTTTTAAATAATCAGATATAACTCTATAGTAATGAGTGTCACAACCTATGCTCCTGAGATCCATTTTGAGCAAAGATTTTATATATTTGCTTTCCTTGCCCATTATACATACGTGGCACAAATGGTGGCATGTGATTGGTTTATACTATTTCTTATAATACTATTGCCTCTCGTGACAATTGACACGCTCATGTGGTATTTGGAAATGACAGGAGAGGAAAGAGACATGGTCTTGAAGTGCATGAGAGATATAGGCATAAGCATTTTATTTTTTTATTTTTTTTTTAATCGTGCGAAATGGTTCAGTTCCCTCTTGCCCGGAAGATGGACCAGACACACCAACTAGCTCGTAATAGGATTTTTTTTTTTTTTTTACTGTAATGCTCGGTTTAATGATGGTATTGCTCGTGTATTGTCAGATTCTTTTAGGCAGCAACTAAATCGCCTTCATGTCAGATTGTGCGGAATTTATCGAATTACGAAATGAGGGTATTACAAGAAACGAAAAAGAGAAAGGAAAAAAGGCTAATAGGAGGACAGGATATCGGATGGCGAGTTTTAAAAAATCATTTCGGGGCTCTGTGACACTTGCGTGTCCAATAACTTCGTTAGTTCTGATTTGCGACATAAGTTCATAGAAGATAAGTTTCTTAGATTTATTTGCTCTATCACATGCATATATATATATATATTTTTTCCGGTTTAAAGATGGCTAGTCAAAACTTTACCTGTACCAAAAATTATTATAGTTCTCCTCATCCATAACTTATTTAAGTATTTTCAGCACCTCCTTTGATAACAATAAATGCCAACAGGGATTTTTTAATGCCCAGATGACAAGGCCAGAGATGGGCTATTAAACACAAGTTTTATGAAAGATATCTTTAGTTTCTGTAACACCTGGGTAATTTGTATAGCATTATCATTATGACAACCCAGGGTGGAGGAGGCCTGTGGGACGACAGAGAAGGTTGTGGCTTGGGCAGATCGATCCAACCTGGCTAGAGGAACTAGAGATGGGCTGGGTCCCTGCCTGGTGGCTTGCCATGAGGGACTCTCGCAGGTGGAAACAAAGGGTGGATGCGTTAGCTCCCAAATGATGATGATGATATGACTAACCCCTTGCCGATGGGTCACTTGGTTCGGCTTGGTGTACTGGATTCCCGCACTCAAAGTCAGCTCGTTGCCTTTAATCTCCAGAGCATAGACTTTTTTTAAAATTTCTTAACCCGTCATTATGGGATTAAAGTAAAACGCGTTCTTTCTTCAACCTGTGATCTTTGTTAAACTCCAGTTTTATACGGAGCAAACAAACTCAACTTTGCAAAGAATTTAGGTGTTTGATAATATAGTTTAATTGCAATACAGAAATATTTTGGAAGCCAGGCTTGGCTTACAAGTGAAGGGCTATGGGCGATATTCCTATTATTTACAAATGTGTTTACAGATTGAATTA
>NC_061823.1:38773100-38778100 GCF_019202785.1 Penaeus chinensis
ATAACCACTGATTTTATTTTATTTTATCTTATGTATTTATGCATGTATTTATGTATTTATTTATGAATATATTTATTTATTTTCATTATTATTATTATTATTGTTATTATTATTATTATTATTATTATTATTATTATTATTATTATTATTATTATTATTATTATTATCATCTTACACAGAAGTCACAATTAGCATTCTTAGTAACATTTTGATAATCACAATACCCATGATGATAACAGAGACAGTAATGATAGTATTATATAAAACAACAACTCATTCCCAAAAATTTTATGGAATGTGGTAATCAGGTGAAGTCAGGTAGACCTCCTAATTGACTCGTCAGTATTTAAGTCTTTGTGAAACCAGCTCTGCCTTAACAAAATTCATAAAGCAAAACTACAGTGGATTCAGTGCATGTACCCATTGCCAGTAGGATAAAGATATAGATTAGATAGCAAGTTAAAAGTCTTATAAAAGGATATGCCTCTCCTAAAAAGCTTTGGCTTATGGTCTTAAATGTCCTCATGTGCATTTCACGTTCCAGACTTGTTTGACCAGTTAAAGCCCGAGTATGTGGCCCCACTTGTTGCCTGGCTCTGTCACGAGGACTGCGAGGACACGGGAGGCCTTTTTGAAGCGGCTGGTGGATGGTACGGAAAGTGTAAGTAACGGAATGCGTTTTATCATTTTATCTTTTATTCAGGAAAATAGTTGTGTGATCTCGATTCATATCCTTTCAAGTCATTTTTTTAAAAATGTCTTCACACAAATAGTAACCAGAGTATTCTGTGTTAACTCTATGATTACAGTATTGCATATAAAAAAATACAGAAATAAATGTAATTAGCAAAGTGAATTCAACTTGGTGTCTGAACAAGTTACTTTAAAATGCAAAGTAGTAATCTGTAATGAGTAATGTATTGATAATTATGAATAACAACCCTCCATGACAAGGACTGAAACCTCTGTCTTACAAGGTAAACGTCTCAGAATGAGCAGTACTAAACCACCTGTACGACAAGACCCAACAAACGGAGCCTATGTGCACGTTCTCTTTCTTGGCCTGTGTGGTACAGTTGCTGTGGTACTTCTTATTCTGGGTCATATAATTGGAGTGACAAGGGTTTGAGTCCTTGTCAGGGAAGGTTGTTATCTATATTTCTAAGATTTTCCATTCTTATTCAGTGATGTGAGATGAATTTGACTTGTGTTCTATTATATTTGTATCCCACAGACAGATGGGAGCGCACCCAAGGACAATTTTGCAGGAAGTACCTAGAGGAAGAGGTGACCCCAGAGACTGTTCGCGACAGCTGGGAGAAGATCACAGACTTTACCGATGCGTATCACCCTGCAAGTAACCACGAAGACACAGGGATATTAGCTGCTGTAAAAATGCTTGGAGATTTTTGTCCTTTTTTTTTCTGAAAGAGTTTTTTTTGCTTTGTTTTTTAAGCTTTAAAAGGTTTTGCTTCATTCTGAATTTCATGTGGATATTATTATTGATAGATAGCAATGTTTGACAATATGAGTTGCTTTGATGGCAAGAAGCTTTTAGTTGAAAAAATATATTTTATTGATGATTACAGTCAGCTTATATGTTTGAACACTTGTGTATAATTTTATTATTTTACATAAGAAGTTAAAAAACACTCCCTGTGTAATCTCCTAAGGACTTCATTTTTTGTGACAAATCCACTGTATTATCGTGGGTTTTTTTCCAGGGTTTACAAGAGTTGAAACCATGGAAGGAGGTTCAGCCCAAACCTGCTTCTGCAACAGGAGCAGTTTCATCAGGACCAGTGAGTTACCTTAGGCTAGTGATTTTATATCTTTGCCTTCTTTCTTTTTGTATTTTGATATGAGAATTATGTAGCTGTGTTGGTTGTCGAGCCCCTCTATGTGAAAGTCTGTTATTGAACAGTATTGAAATGGTACTGACAAAAGACTGCTTAGGTTGATGTAAATTAATTATCAACATTTCAGACTTTGTATTGGAATAATTATGTATTTATGAGAAAATTAAAGTTATTTAACTTTTCTTGTAGAGAGTATTCACTATTTTTTTTCGTTTAAGAGGCAGATATATTTTACCTAAACAAAAGTACTACTGATAATAAATGACAAAGAGTTTTAATCATAATTATAATCATAGATTAAAAAATTCCATTTTTGTATCAAATTGAAAAGCTAAACAATTAGTTACACATCAGTAGGTAAGGGGGAGGCGAATCAAATAAAATTTTTGAAAAATTTGTTATTATAGGGGCAGTTTTAAGCTATAACTGGACTTATATAGGTGTAATTTAGTAAAGAGAAAAAAGTTTTAAATTGTGGCCCTTGTGAGGGGACAAACAGAGCCTTCCTCCCCACTTGGTGACCCTGAACATACTAGGTGCTAATTATTATGCATTGTTCTTTTTTGAGAATATATAATCTTTGGCAAAATAAAAGTCTAACTGGTCTTATTGGATCATGGCAGATGTCAGCTGTTGGTGCAAAAGTAGAACCCACGAGCTTCACCTACACCGCAAAAGATGTCATCCTTTATGCCCTTGGAGGTTAGTGACCACTAGTAGAAGTTACAGATATAATTTGACTTTTATGGAGACAATGATTTTTCCACATTTGTGATTGATGGTTTTGACCCCATTGGATCTGGGTGCTATGTTGCCCACAAGTGGCATAAAATCTGGGCCTAATTCCGAGATTTTGGTCCACTTGTTTAGTTGAGTGGCCACTCTCATGAGTGTGTGGCTTGTAGAGTGGGCGCACACAGACGCTCCTGTGCAGTGTCAAAAATCCTTGCCTGTTTTTATATGCTTTATTTGTTTTTTGATATGCTTTATTTGTTTTTTGATATGCTGTTCCAGATGGTAATCCAGATGGTAATAAACTATTTTCCTTGCACAAACTTCTTATCATTTGCCTAGTTAGTCCATAACTCAGTGCAGTGATAATAACTATAAGTAACATTAAGTTATTTGTGTAATTTTAAAATTTCTATCTAACATTGAATTTTCCGTAGTACATCAGTCATAGTGGGCAGGAATAGGGTCCTGAGCATGGAAATATTGCGTTCCTGGAGCCAGAGTTCTTCCAGCCATGGTTCAAAGATGGTATATTCCACACTTATCTACTGATTGAAGGGTATTATAGCCCCTTCCTAATGCCTACTGAGTCTAATCACTATCCTAGAGCTTTGTGCGCTAGTGGCGTGGCTTCTCATCACTCCAGCCTTTAGCTGAAATTCTCATGGCAGCATAATCCTCTCATCCCCGCCCTCAGCCAGATTTTTCCATGATGGCATGTTCACATCACCCAGCCCTCAAGGCAAATTTTTTCGTGATTTGATAGTCGCATCAGCCAGGTCCAAGGGGCTAATAGTATTGCTCACCATATTAATGTTCCAGTCTCATGCATGATTTTGACTTTGCAAGATATCAAAAATAAGGAAACAGAGCAGCAGCAGCAGTAGTATCAAAAGTGTATATATACGTCTTGGATTTACAGAACCTACCTTACACCTCTTACAGAAGTTCCATTTCCATTATCTTCATTTCTGTGGTTTTTTTTTTCTCAGTGGGTGCTTCGGTGGAAGAGGAGAATGGCCTCAAGTTCTTGTATGAGAATGACGAGGACTTCACCCCCCTGCCCACCTTCTCCGTCGTGCCTTCACAAGCGGTCATGTTTGGCGGCAATCTGTGGAGCAGTATTCCCGGATGGACTGTTGATTTGACCAAGGTAGAGAAATTTAAGATTGCTTGTCTGTTTTTTTTTTTCTTTGTTTTATCTAATTATGGGGACATTTATTATTCTTTGTAAGATATATGCTTAGTGAGCTGACTTTATGGTTAACTATTTATATATGAATTCTCTGGAGGAATGACAATCTTGTACATGCAAAAAAGATAAAAAAAAAAAAAAGTATTTTGGTCTTATGTTATATAAAAAAAAAGTAAATTTCATGGGTGATCTTCAAAATTAACCAATATAATTACATCATAAACAACCAATGATGGTGAATATTTACAGTAAGATATTCAATAAATTATACAATATAGAAAAAACAGCAACTGTTTTCAAGTGCCTATAGAATGTACAGAATATTACTGGAGTACATGTGCATGTTGGTAAAACCAGAGCAGTTAAGAAACAGCAAGTCTGTCTGCCGACATCTGATATCATACATGATGCAGTGTGCCTCAAATAAAAAGATCTAAGGGAGACCTTTTTTAACATATTTAGAGCAGAGATGTATAAAAATGCTATCTTTTAAGTTATGAGTGAGTTTTGTACTTACAGTATAACCCATTACAGTGTTTTTCTGTTAACTGAAATATGTATTTATTTAATGCACTGTAGACTGTAGAGTTCTTTTCATATCTAACAGCAATGTGTACTGTGGCTCTGCTCTGTATTATGACCCCTAAATGGCCCAGTTGCCTCAAGATGTGCCACCTTCGCATGTCTTCTCTTTTGTCTGTTCCCCTGATTTTTTCTTGTTTTCTGTATCTTATTTGGTATAAATTTTCATTTCATTTTTGTGTGGCTCAGATACTTCAACCTGACCAGTTGTATTCCAGTGCAGTTTAATTTAGTCAGAATATACTCTGTTCAAACTTTGTTCAGAATGATGATACATTTATACTGGTAAGAATTGGGTAACTAGTGGCTTGTTATCAGGGCTGAGGAATGGGAAAGAAGGGTTTTATACTACATTTTGTGAGAATATGTGTAAACTTAAATATTGTAATGCCACTACTGGTATCACCAATGAAACAACAGTCTAGATTACTGAGAAGAAAAGGGAGTTTACAGTGACCAATCTCAAAGAATTTGGCAGGCTCTTTGTATGGTAGTTCCTTACATATTACTACTAATGCATCCTGCCACATAACATCTATGCAGACATGGTATTGAAATGACAGCCTGGATTGTGGGCAATGCATCAGCTGTGCCATATCACCTTAGATGTGTTTACATGATAGAAAAATAGT
>NC_061823.1:38783100-38788100 GCF_019202785.1 Penaeus chinensis
GATGTCGGGGCAGGCTGGTGGTTAACTGTTATATTTTGGTAACTTTCCTTTTTATAGATTTGTATTAGTCATTAGTTGAACATGTATGCACACATGTGCACACATACCCCCCCCCCCCCCCCATACACACACATAAACACATACACACCAAGACACTCACACACACACACACACACACACACACACACACACACACACACACACACACACACACACACACACACACACACACACACACACACACACATACACACACACACATACACACACACACATACACATACACATACACATACACATACACATACACATACACATACACATAAACACACACACACACACACACACACACACACACACACACACACACACACACACACACACACACACACACACACACACACACACACACACACACACACATTCTTACGTATACACATAGTTGCAAACACTTTGTGAAGAAGTAGGTTGTAACACTTTTTTTTTTCAATATGAGCCTTTTAAGTTGTTATTAAGAAAACATTGCTTTCATAAGATTTATTGTAGAATATGAAGTTTATTTGAGATTTTTAAAATTTCTGTTATCAGATTTTATTTAAAATATTCATATAGTAATAATTAATTTTAAAATGCTGTATTATTTTACGGTACAAAATTACTCAGACCTATTCCTAAGGTTCCAGTGATTTGCAACATGGTTCTGAGGAAAAATTGAAATCATTTTAAGCATTTAAATGCATTTTTGTTATTTTGTCATACAAAGAGATACATATACAAACTTTTTATTCAGTTTCATTATGTCTCGTGTACATTATGCAGTATTCCAGCAGAGTGCAAGTGTTTCTCAGGAATTTCAGGCCATTCATTTGGGGTATATAATGAAACATACTTCAGGATTAGAAGCTGAAATAAAGTCTTATAGTGACATGGCAACAGAAGAAATAAAAAAGGTGCAATATGGCTGTAAGAGTTTTGGAAAGAAAGAATGGAAAGGGAAAAGGCATGATGACATTTTTTAAATGAACGTAACAGTAGATTTTATTTCCGTTTTCAACTAGAAGTTATTTTGGTTGAAGCTGCCGTTTCATCTTTGTAATAACACTGTGGAATACTTTGTTTTTCCCCCCATCATGTTTCTTGGTGGCATATACTGTCGGCTGTAATAAAGTATAGAATGAGTATCAGCCTTAAAATCTAATGTTTTGAAACTATAGATACTCTCAAGATGCTCAGTACTGCATTGTCATTGATGTTTCAGTTGTGTTCATGTAACTGAATCATAGAAGTTTCTCTTTGTGCTGATTTCTTAACAGTCTCGGTCACTCCGTCAGTTACTCGAGCGTTTGCACAAATTTTACATTTACCAAGAATGAGTATGATAAAGAATATGATCCTATTAGACCTCAGTCAGTTTGTGAATGATTTATGTTTTGTGAGGATATATGTCTCTGATCTTGTTAAAAGTAATTGTTATGTGAATTGAACAGCATTTCCAGAATTAAGTGAATGAGTAGGGAGTAAAAAAAAAAGTGAGTTTTTATATTTTTCTTTTAGTTATGTACTTGTTAAAGAGATTTTATGTAGGGAAATCAATAAAATTCCTAATATGTTATATTGTTTACCTTCCCAATTCATGGCATGCTTTTCTTTGTTTCACCTTGTGTTTTTTTATCTTTGTATATATCTATCAATATCTCTTTATATGTTGTACACACGCACGCACGCACACACACACACACACACACACACACACACACACACACACACACACACACACACACACACACACACACACACACACACACACACACACACACACACACACTCTTTATCTCTCTCTCTCTCTCTCTCTCTCTCTCTCTCTCTCTCTCTCTCTCTCTCTCTCTCTCTCTCTCTCTCTCTCTCTCTCTCTCTCTCTCTCTGCTGTTCCCTCTTCATCTTTTCCTTTTGATCCTTCTCCTCCTCCTCCACTTTCTCTCTCTCCCTCTCCTTCTCTTCCTCTTCCTCCTCGCCCACTTCTCCTCCCTCTCTTGTTTTAGGTTGTGTTTTTAAATTATTGATTATTTTCATGGTGTCGTTAAAATGTCACCATGTAGAATACTTGAAAAGAAAGAGAAAACACTTAGGCAAGATCAAAATTGGTTAAAAAAAGATCACTGGCGTTCTGGATTTTACCTTACATTTTCACATAATTTTTGGCAATAACTGGAAATTGTTTTGCACTGCATTTCAGAATCCACGAACATATTCCAAGTACCTACATATTTCATTTAACAGCAATCATTATAATCGTATCGTGCCTCTTTTCCCTTAGAATTTTGAAGAGCTCTCAATCTCACCAGAAGACAAACTATCTGCATCCTCTTCCTCTTGAAGATCTGTCTGCTCGCTCACCTCGTGTGACTCGGGTTCATTGTCTCCTGTAATACAAATGATGGAATGTCGTTCAGTTAGAAATGCAGAACTGGTGCCATGGTTGTTATTCTTTGATAATCTTTTAACCCATTGCCACTGGGAAAAATGAATAAAAAATGGGGAAAATACTGTGCTCATTTTCAATATTTTTGTGAAATGTCTTTGTACATAGATGGCTCTGCTAGTGATTAGCCACAAAGGAGTCAATTACGGTAGTAGATCTTGTGACGGGAAAAACGTATTTTTTACTAGTACCATGAATATCAATGGTGTTGTTTTTATAATAAACATTATAACTACTATAATGTTATAAACATTAGTAACAGCAAAATATGATAACTTAAAATACTTTCGTAAATAAAGGAAAAGGGTGAACGGGCGAGACAGGCAGTACTCATTACTGGCTCATTGGCAAATTAGTACAAGTGTAGCCATCTATGTGTAAAAGCAATTAAACAAGTGAACTCACAGTGGGCATAGCATGTACGTACATGCCTTGCCCGTCGGCTATGGGTTAATGATTATCAGCCCGAGTTATTTTATATGATGGGTAATTCAACACTGCAATAGTGGACCCTTGTGAAGGAGCTTTCCAGAGAGCTTTTGCTGTGTATTTTTCATGTTCTTTTGCACATTTTGATGTAGCTGGTTAACTTGGCAAATGCAGAATGCTTCTAGTAACTTATTTCTTTTAACAGCAAGTGAACAGTACTTGTTTCCTTAGAATTATTGCTGTCCCAAATCTACACAAGGTGTTTTCTTGCTTTATTTCTATATATTAGCTTATTTTTATCCCTCTCTGTGAGCAAGTGAGTTATGACTAAGTACACCCATCAGAGAAAAACATGAAAAACGTCAAAACGATGGAAACGAAAAAGTTAAAAGCATTTTCATCCAGAGAATTAATGTTTCAAGGATAATAACTTTTGAACATCTAATTTAGGTATAAGTATACCACTGAGAAATGATTGAATTGCTACTCACTCTCATGTGGAAGCTGGTCAGCCAGTAAGGAATCCTCATTTTCCGGTCTTGGCTCATCGTCTGCGCACAATCCAGTGGGTTGAGCAGTTTCGACCCCTTCCTCGCCATCTGCATGGCCCCTTTCATGACCGTCGAAACTCTCTTCTTCCATCACATCTGGGATCTCTTCTGCTGAAGGAGGACCTACTGGAGGTCCTTGCTCATGGGAAGGGCTTCCGCTACCATTCTGAACGACATTGGGTTCCTCCGAGGAGCTTCCTGGAGGAGGCTTGAAGAACTGGAAGGAAATGTACATGTCCTTGGGAGGGGTTCCTGCAGGGTGCGGTGGCTTTCCCAAGGTGAAGATGGGCTCGGAGGTGGCGATGGCGCGGGCAGCAGGGGCCTTGTTGTGGAAGGTTGTCTCACGGCCCTCGCGCGGCAGACGGTACTTGTCTTCCTGGGGGAGGAGAGGGCGAAGCGAGTGAACGAGGGACTGACACGGTATTTGCTGTGATTCCTCTAGCATTCATACGGATGGGTATCATACACATAAACACACTACAGTAAAACCTCCTACTCACTCTCTTGCTCCTGTAATAAGACCAGAGGCAGTAAGTAACGAGGAGAAGGAGAATGGTGGCGGTGCAGACGGCGATGATCAGCAGGTAGAGAGGGATTCCCAAGAAGTCAAAGGGGGTCGCAGTTTCAGGGGGGGAAGTTATGGTCTTGTTCTCCCACGTGTCGTAAGAGTAGTCGTGCTCGTAATACGCCGGGTGCAGCGAGGCATCGGTCAGTAGGATTTCCTCCTCCGTGGTCGTTGCGGGGAGCAGTGAGGCCGAGGGGAGGCCGTCGGTTCCTCGAAGGTGGAGAGGAAGGGAAAAATATTTTTTCTTTTTATATTTCAAGGGATTTATTTCTCTCTCTCTCTCTCTCTCTCACTCTCGCTCTCTCTCTCTCTCTCTCTCTCTCTCTCTCTCTCTCTCTCTCTCTCTCTCTCTCTCTCTCTCTCTCTCTCTTTTCTCTTTCTCTCTTTCTCGCTTTCTCGCTTTCTCTCTTTCTCTCTTTCTCTCTTTCTCTCTCTCTCTCTCTCTCTCTCTCTCTTTCTCTCTTTCTCTCTTTCTCTCTCTTTCTCTCTTTCTCTCTTTCTCTCTTTCTCTCTCTTTCTCTTTCTCTCTCTCTCTCTCTCTCTCTCTCTCTCTCTCTCTCTCTCTCTCTCTCTCTCTCTCTCTCTCTCTCTCTCTCTCTCTTTCTCTCTTTCATCTAACAAGATGTTGATAGCTATAGAAATGAGGATATGACATAAAAAGATATTAGGGACTTGGTTTGTGTTGTTTACCTTCTGTAGTAGTTGCCAATGTAGTTTTTAGTGGGAGCGTTACGCTGGTCGTCTCGGGTGTTGTTTCTGAAATGTATCGAAACTGAATAATTATGAGTAACAGAAAAAAAAATATTGATTCTTTTGCATTTATGGGTTAATGAAATGGTTTGCCTCAATCCTAAAGTGCAGTCTAACGGTAGCAGCTTGAATTTCTGAAATTATGAAATTCGCCTTCATTCAGATTTGTAACAACAGCTCACCTGGTAGGTCAGGGTTGCAGAATCGGCACTCATCGTCGCCGCAC
>NC_061823.1:38800600-38803100 GCF_019202785.1 Penaeus chinensis
TTCGCATCCGCCGGTACTGTTATGTCAATGATAATTGCTGTATGTTCCTTCTTTTCTACCAAGACTAAATCTGGCCTTCTTGCTTTATCACATTATCACACTGGATATTTGCATCCCATAACAACTTTACATCATCACTCTCCACAACTCCTTCAGGGGCATGCTCGTACCATTTCTCACTGCATTCCAGTCCTCTTTTCTTGCATATATATCCCAATGGATCTTTCATTACATTAGCATGACGCCTCTTGTACTCCCTTTGGGCTAACTTCCCACATGCACTTACAATGTGTTGAATACTTTACCCTGCTTGGCCACACAATCGACACAGGGGGCTTTCAGCCGTTTTATCAATGGGATACTTCACATAATTTGTCCTGATCGATTGTTCTTGTGCGGCACAAATCAAGGCTTCTGTACCAACCTTCAAATCGCATTTTGACAACCATCCCCAAGTCTTCTCCTTGTCTATATCATCTTTTAAGTCCCTGACGAACAGTCCATGCATTCTCTTTCCAGTCCACCTATCTTTTGCTTCGTTTTCATTTCTTGTCTTAAGATCTCTAACCTCCTCCAGTTCTCTTGCATTTCATTCCTCGAGTTTTGCTACACCCTTTAACAGTTTCTCTTTAGATTTGGACACGTACACTTTCAAACTACTCTCCTCATCTTTGACACATCATTCTATACTTATAAGACCTCTTCCCCCATCTCTTCTTTTCAGATACAGCCTGTCAACATCACTCTTCGAATGGAAAGCTCCATACATTGTCATTGTCTTCCTTGTTTGTCTGTCTAAATCTTTTAGCTCATTTTCTCTCCATTGTATTATTCCCGATCCATACCGGAATATGGCCACTGCCCATGTGTTGATCGCTGACACCTTATTTTTCCCATTCAACTTTGATCTTAGTACCAGCCTTAACCTTCTTTTGTATTCCTTTCCAATTGTATCTTTCATTTCAGCTTCTTTGATTTTATCTAATTCCAAAATACCTAGATAAGTGTGACCTTCCTCCTGAACCTCTTTCATTGTTTGTCCATCAGCTAGCTCAATTCCTTCATTTCTAACAACCTTTCCTCGTTTCAATGTCAAAACGCCGCACTTTATCATCCCAAATTCCATACCAATATCATTGCTGAACATGTGAACGGTTCTAACTTGCACACTCATCTGATCTTCAGTCTTAGCGTATAGCTTCAGGTGGTCCATAAACAATAAATGGTTGACCTTGTATTCCTTCTTTCCCCATTCATAAGCCGCTGTCACTTTCCGTAATATCAGTGATAATGGACAAATAATAGTGGCAATAGACTATCTCCCTGGAAAATCCTCCTCCTCACAAAAACCTCTCCAAGATCCTCCCCGTTGGATGTCAGTGATATCTTCCACTGTTTCATGCTTCTTCCAAGAAAGTTCCTTACATTCTCCGCTATTATTATTATTATGATTATTATTATTATTATTATTATTATTATTATTATTATTATCATTACTATTAATATTATTTCTATTAAAACTACCATAATTATCCTTATTATCATTATTATGAATGTTATTGTCATCATCATTAATCTTATCAACGTCATCATCATTACCATTATCATTAACATCATTATTATTATTTCTTTTACCATTATTATTGTTATTATTATTGTTATCATTATTCTTATTATTATTATCATTATTATTAATATTGATGTTGTTGTTATCATCTTCATCAATGTTATTATTATTATCATTATTATTGTTACTATTATCATTATTATCATCATTATTATTATTATTGTTGTTATTATTATCACTATTATTATTATTGTTGTTGTCGTTGTTGTTGTTGTTTTGTGTTGTTTTGATCATCGTTAACCTTATTATTATCATTATCATTATTGTTTCTTTTGTTATCCTTATAATTTTTGATATTGTTATCATGTGTGTTTATTATTGTTATTATCATTATCATCATCATCATCTTCCTCCTTCACCGCCAACATCATGATCATAATCATTATTATCATTATTATTGTTATTATCATTATTATTGTCATTATAATTATTGTCATAATTATTATTATCATTAGTGTTATTATTATTATTATTATTATTATTATTATTATTATTATTATCATTATTTTTATCATTATCATAATTATTATTAGTAGTATCTGTATTATTATCCTTATCATCAATATTGTTGCTATCATTATTAATATCATTATTATTGTTATTATCATTATCGTTATCGTTATCGTTATTATTATTATTATTATCATATCATCATCATCCTTATTACTATTACTACTACTCCTGCTACTACTACTAATACTATTATTACTGCCTTCATTGTTACTTTTATTATAATTATCATTTTCTTTATTGATATTATCATTATTATTTTTTTTTTCTTTATCATTATTTATATTATTATCATAATCATATTTATTATTGTTACCATTATTTTATTATCATTATTATCATCTTAATTATCACCATTATTAT
>NC_061823.1:38810600-38813228 GCF_019202785.1 Penaeus chinensis
GGGTTGGGGGAAGGTGTTGGGGTAGGGGGAAGGTGTTGGGTGTGGTTAAGGAGGGTTGGGGGAAGGTGTTGGGGTAAGGGGAAGGTGTGGGGTGGGGTTAAGGAGGGTTGGGGGAAGGTGTGGGGGTTGGGGGAAGGTGTCGGGTGGGGTTAAGGAGGGTTGGGGGAAGGTGTCGGGTCGGGGGGAGGTTGGGAGAAGGTGTGGGATAAGGTGTGGGGAGGTTGGGGAAAGTGTGGGGATGTGTGGGGGTGGTGGTAGGGGGGATGCCTCCTGCAGGATTCAAGGATCCGTGGGAAGGAGCTGGCCCAGGAGTTGCTCGAAGACGCTTCTGCTGGTGGTGATGACGGAGGTGACTGGATCTTGGCCGGATTTCTCGAACAGGTCGACGAAATAACCTGCGTGGAGGAGGCAGGTGGAGTGAGTGGACTGTGGATGGCCTGCTTGATAGGTGGATGTCAGGTGGAAGAGGCAGGGTGAGTGGAGGCAGGTGGAGTGAGTGGGCTGTGGATGGCCTGCTTTATAGGTGGATGTCAGGTGGAAGAGGCAGGGTGAGTGGAGGCAGGTGGAGTGAGTGGACTGTGGATGGCCTGCTTTATAGGTGGATGTCAGGTGGAAGAGGCAGGGTGAGTGGAGGCAGGTGGAGTGAGTGGGCTGTGGATGGCCTGCTTTATAGGTGGATGTCAGGTGGAAGAGGCAGGTGGAGTGAGTGGGCTGTGGATGGCCTGCTTTATAGGTGGATGTCAGGTGGAAGAGGAGTGAGTGGGCTGTGGATGGCCTGCTTTATAGGTGGATGTCAGGTGGAAGAGGCAGGTGGAGTGAGTGGGCTGTGGATGGCCTGCTTTATAGGTGGATGTCAGGTGGAAGAGGCAGTGTGAATGGAGGCTTGTGGATGGCTTGTGTGGGACGTTTCGTAAGTGGATGTCAGGTGGAATGATGATGTTAACCGATGATTTGTGGATGTCAACTGATCAAATGTGGATAAGTGGAATAATGGCGTTGACTGATTCCTTGTGGATGCCTAGTGGAATACACCCACTGATGAAGCGCATGTGGATGTCTGGTGGCACGAGCAAGCAAGTTTTGTGATATGTGGATGACTTATGCATATGGAAGTCTGGTGGAATAATGACACTGACTAATAATTTGTGGATAACCTGTGGATGTGGATATTTGGTGATAACTGATTCATAATCTATAAATTAAGTTAAGTTAAGTTAAGTTTATTTTTCTATTTTTTTATTTTTTGTATGCGTGGATATCCGGTGGACTAATATTAATAAGTGGATAATTTTTACTACATGCCTGGATATCTCTTGGATAACAGACAAAACTTAAGACCTTTTTCACTCTCTGTATCATCTTAAAATTCCTGTCTTAGTAATTACATATAAGACTTTAACAAAATGTTTTTATAATATTAAAAAAACAAAACAAACACAAAACAAATAAGCAACAGAACAACAACAACGGCAACAACAAAGACAAAACAACAAAAACAACAACAAAAAAGCAAAACAAACAACAACCACAAAAACAAAAAAAAAACAATAACGAAACAAACAAAAACAACAACAGCAGCAGCTATGAAAATTACAACAAAACAACAACAATAAAACAGAAAAAACAGAACAAAAACTAACTAAAAGCAACAACAACAACAACAGCAACAACAACACTCCTCACCCGCTGCCTTTTTCCAAGCCCCGTTAACAAGCACTGTCCTTGTCCTTTCCTCCGCCAGGCTGCCGTAAGTCACCTGAGGGGGGGAGGGGGGTTATTTAGGGTCTTGTGGTCACTGATAGATAGATAGATAGATAGATAGTTAGATAGATAGATAGAGGGCGGGATGGAGGGAGGGAGAGAGAAGTGGGAGAGAGGGAAAGGGGTAGGGGGAGGCTGAGGGGGATGGGGAAAGGGGGAGAGAGAGGGAGAGAGAGAGGGAGAGGGAGAGGGAGTGAGAAAGAGTGAGAGAATGAGAGAGAATGAAAGAAAGAGAGTGAAAGAGAGAGATAGAGAGAGAGAGAGAGAGAGAGAGAGAGAGAGAGAGAGAGAGAGAGAGAGAGAGAGAGAGAGAGAGAGAGAGAGAGAGAGAGAGAGAGAGAGAGAGAGAGAGAGAGAGAGAGAGAGAGAGAGAGAGAGAGAGAGAGAGAGAGAAAGAGAAAGAGAAAGAGAAAGAGAAAGAAAAATAGAAATAGAAAGAAAAATAGAAAGAGAAAGAGATAGAGAGAGAGAAAGAAACAGATAAATAGACAGATAGATAAATACAGAGAAATCTATAAACACACTGATAAACAAATAGACAAAGATAAATAAGAATAAGAATAAGTAATAAGAATCTGCTCGGACTTATAATTATCTTCCTCTTTCCCAGCCACATAACGGGACTAACCTGTCTGACGAAGCCCAGATTGACTAGTGTTTTCTTCGTGACTGGAACGTAATACTGACGCCCTGTGTGAAGCCTCCACGCGTCTCTGGAAGTAGGGGAGAGATTACGTTCATTTATAAAATTAGATTGCTCTGTGTGTGTGTGTGTGTGTGTGTGTGTGTGTGTGTGTGTGTGTGTGTGTGTGTGTGTGTGTGTGTGTGTGTGTGTGTGTGTGCGTGTGTGTATTTGTGTGCCATGAT
>NC_061823.1:38813328-38818328 GCF_019202785.1 Penaeus chinensis
CAACATGATAATAATAATAATAACAATAATGATAATAAGTGATCAGAACAATGATAATAATAGCTTAATAATGAAAATATGGACAAGTAATGACACTGACGACGGAACACTCAATCGAACAGCCACACTGATCGGTTCCACATTGCGCGCCACAAGAGAATTCTGGAATATTTAGCTGTCGGTGATATACAGTTCTTTTGTAAGTAATAAACTGAATTCTTAAGTACCGAATGGATTGATTATATGGGTTTTTAAGCAATAATTGATATGAGGTAATGTGTTCAAATAACTGGCGCAACCATGCCGCTATTCTCATGAGCATTTTCCTCCCCATTAACTGTAGTACATCATTAGTGTTTTGATTAATTAAATAATATTAAAATATCTATCTAGCTTGTGCAAACCATAAACAACAACTTACTGGATCTCATTTGTTTCTATTTATTTTGTATCCACAAAAAGAGAGAAAAGAAAGAGTGAAAAAAAATATAACAACAATGACATCTTTCGAAAACGACATTGACCTTAACTTCGACCAGAATCTACCAATTCAACATTTAAAAAAACCTTCTTCCTGAAAATGTAACTACTTACAAAATCATATTTATTCCTCATCTTCCCAAATTATAAAAATTCATCATAGAAGGAAAGCAAGTGTTTTTATTTAATAAATAGTGAGGAAATTTAGTGTAAATAAGCGGACACTGACCCGAGACCTAAAGAAATGAACCAATCAGCTTTTTAGAAATGGTCGATGGGCGTGGCTTCTCCGCAAATTTAAAGTATGGCGACAATTTTTGTAAATAATAACGATGATGATGCTGTTGACTGATTATAATAATAACAACAGTAATGGTAATAACAAAGGTAATAAAAGTAATAAAAAATAAAGAGAGAGAGAGAGAGAGAGAGAGAGAGAGAGAGAGAGAGAGAGAGAGAGAGAGAGAGAGAGAGAGAGAGAGAGAGAGAGAGAGAGAGAGAGAGAGAGAGCACGAGAGAGAGAGAGAGAGAAAGAGAGAGAACACGAAAGAGAGAGAGAGAAAGAGAAAAAAGAAAAAGAAAAGAAAAACGAGCTAACTACCATGAAAGAAAGAAAAAGAAAAAACAAAAAAGCACGATCTCGCTATAAACAAACATCCCTCTCTCACTAACGGAAACGTATCGTCACTTACCGGCGTAAAATCACATGTACACCTCCCTCACAAGAACACGAGGGAGGGGGTGTAAGGGGGATGGGGTGTAGGGGGAGGGGGGGGGGAAGAAAGAAAGGGAACAACGCGACAGAACAAATCAAAGAATAACAGCGGTGTTCAGCAGCTACGTGTTCTCTCTCGCACAGAACTAGGAAGTCTGAATGAAAATTTTGCACACGCGCGCTGAATCCTTTCTAGTCGAAGCATATGTTTTTTTTTTTTTTTTTTTTTTTTTTATTATCAGATACCTTATCTTTCTACCCGAAGACTAGAACTCTGCGTAATTAAATTCTGATATCGAGTAAAAAGCTAGGAATTATTTATGTACCCGCCTCTGGCTTTAATTGTTTCTAATGCTTGACTTTTATATCTATCTATCTATCTATTTATCTATCTATCTATATATATATATATATATATATATGATGCGGTGCTATGAATGCCAGTGCGTATCATGAAGTCGATTGCTGTGTGGTTCTCTCTCTTTCTCTTTCTCTTTCTGTCTCCCATCTTCCGTGGCTACCTCCTTCTCCCTCTCCTCTATCTCTCCCTCTCCCCCTCTCCCTTTCTCTCCTCCGTTCCTCTTCCTCTCCCCCTTTCTCCTCCACTCCCTCTCCCCCTCCCTCTCCCCCCTCCCTCTTTCTCCTCCTCTCTCTCCATTCTCTCCCTGAACCCCTTTTTTTCGGAGGACCTGGTAAGTGTGCATATCGAGATTGAGACCTTGCGATTAGCTAGTTATTGCCCCCAAAACAACTAAATACGTATTTGTGAGAGTGGGATGGGGGTGCGGGAGGAGGAGGAGGAGGAGGAGGAGAGGAGGAGGAGGAGGAGGAGGAGGAGAAGAAGAAGAAGAAGAAGAAGAAGAAGCAGGAGGAGGAGGAAGAGGAAGAGGAGGATAACAATAACACCACCCACATCAACCTCCCCCCCCCCCCCACACACACACCCCACAGTTCCCGCCCCCCCCCCCAACCCACCCTACCCAAACCCTACAATACCTTCTTCCCCCCCGCCAAGCTTCCCTCAGCTGACCCCTAGCCGCGGCGCCACACGAAGAGCAAATCCAAGCCAGACGAAACTGCTTTCCCCCAGATCACGTCCCCCCTTCCCCCCTCCCCCCCCCATTCACCCTTACCCTTCAGACAAGCATCGTTTTTTTCCCCTCAGGACGAACTCGCATACGATTGCCAACGCAGAGAGAGAGAGAGAGAGAGAGAGAGAGAGAGAGAGAGAGAGAGAGAGAGAGAGAGAGAGAGAGAGAGAGAGAGAGAGAGAGAGAGAGAGAGATAGAAAAGAAAGAAAGAAAGAAAGAAAGAAAGAAAGAGAGAAAGAGAGAGAGAGAGAGAGAGAGCGCGAAAGAAAGACAAAAAGACAAATTAGTAATAGGTTGCAGGTGATTGGCAGGAGATAAGAAGAGTCTGTTGATAAAAAAGACCGTCGAGCGAACTGCACGGTTACAAATCGGTAAACATGACAAACGGATTTTCAGACGCGATAAAGAAAGTACAGAATGGCATGAGATGAGCGGGAGACAGGACGTTCGGATGGCTGAACAATAAGGTGCCTTCTTGTGTATTATATGTAAACGTACAGGTACAAACACACATACACACAAAAGGTGGCACAAAGAGAGAGTCATAGATAGATTGATAGATTGAGAGATAGATAGAGAGATAGATAGATAGATAGATAGATATATAGATAGAGAGAGAGAGAGAGAGAGAGAGAGAGAGAGAGAGAGAGAGAGAGAGAGAGAGAGAGAGAGAGAGAGAGAGAGAGAGAGAGAGAGTGAGAGACGGGGAGAGAAAGAAACAGAAAGAAACAGAAAGAGACATAGAGAAAGAAACAGATACAGACAGACAGACAGATAGACCACGAGACAGGCAACCACCCCGATAACCAAACAAGGCTAACAGACAGACAAAAAAAAAACCGGACCGAGAGAACGAAAGAGACCGAACAACAGCCCGACCGACGCCCGCAGTGGCTTTCGTCCGCGGTCACATCTTATCGTACGAACAACAGCTTTGTTTTAGATGTTAAAGAAGGAATATCTTATCAAGGAAGATTAGACCGCGCGCCGTCGGAAACGCAGGGAAAGGAAAGTTACATCGAGAGGATACATCAGATCTTCTCTTACTCTCAGCATCTCCAAGCAGCCAGCATCTTCCTCTGGCCTTGGCGAGGAAGAATTGCAAGCGTTGCATGCACTGGCTTTTTCTTCCTCTCCTCCTCCTACTGCTTCCTCTTCCTCATCTTTTTCTTTTAATTTCTTCTTTCTCTCCTTCTTCTTCTTTTTCTTCTATCATATATACATCATAAATAAATCAATAAATGTCATATGTATATATATATATATATATATATATATACACACACATATATATATGTGTGTGTGTGTGTATGTGTGTGTGTGTGTGTGTGTGTGTGTGTGTGTGTGTGTGTGTGTGTGTGTGTGTGTGTGTGTGTGTGTGTGTGTGTGTGTGTGTGTGTGTGTGTGTGTGTAATTTCTCATATTCTTCTCCTATCATATATATATACCATCATAAATATATACATAACTCCTCCCTCCTCCCAATACAAAAAAATAAACAAAATGAGGGATAAAAAAAAAAAAAAACGATATATTGCTGAGAATACGTACTTGATGAAGATTAGATACCCGGTTGCATTTTTTTGCAACTTTGCAACTCGCCGCTACGAATTCTGGAGTGGCGTGCATAATCATGAATTTAGACTTGCAACTTTATTTTCAAGATCCTTCCGCATAACCAAAAAACAAACAAACAAAAAAATAGCAACAATAAAAAAACAAGTCTGTATTTAGAATGCTCATAAATAGTCCTTCCCAAAATAAGAAAGAAAGAAAGAAAGAAAGAGAGAGATAAAGAAAGAAAAAAAAAATCACATACCCGAGGACGATTAAATTTATTATAGTTCTCATCCGTTCCTCGAAAAGGGCAGGAACTTCTCGGGAATATCGAGTCCCACCTACCCTCTTCCCCCCCCCTCTCCCTCCCCCTCTCCCTCCTCCTCCCCCTCTCCCCCACTCCCTCTCCTACCCCCTACCCACCAGTGCCCTCCCCGCCTTCCCTTTCCCCCACCAGTTCTTCCCCTCCCCACCCTTTCTTCCCCCTCTCCCTATCCTTTTCCTTCCCCCTCTCCCCACCCCTTTCCCTCCTCCTCTCCCCATATCCTCCCCTTCCCCCTTTCCCTCCTCCTCTCCCCACCCCCTTACCCTCCACCTTCCCCACCCTTCCCCCTTCCCCTCCCCCTTCCCCATCCTTCCTTTCTCCCCTTCCCCCTTCCCCTCTCCCCACCCCCTCCCCTTCCCCCTCTCCCCACCCCTTTCCCTCCTCCTCTCCCCATCCCCTCCCCTTCCCCCTTTCCCTCCTCCTCTCCCCTCCCCATTACCCTCCACCTTCCCCACCCTTCCCCCTTCCCCTCCCCCTTCCCCATCCTTCCTTTCTCCCCTTCCCCCTTCCCCTCTCCCCACCACCTCCCTTTCCCCCTTTCCCTCCTCCTCTCCCCTCCCCTTCCCCCTTTCCCTCCTCCTCTCCCCACCCCCTCCCCCTTTCCCTCCTCCTCTCCCCCCCCCCTCCCCCTTTCCCTCCTCCTCTCCCCACCCCCTCCCCCTTTCCCTCCTCCTCTCCCCACCCCTTCCCCCTTTCCCTCCTCCTCTCCCCACCCCCTCCCCCTTTCCCTCCTCCTCTCCCCACCCCCTCCCCCTTTCCCTCTTCCTCTCCCCACCCCCTCCCCCTTTCCCTCCTCCTCTCCCCACCCCTTCCCCCTTTCCCTCCTCCTCTC
>NC_061823.1:38830828-38833328 GCF_019202785.1 Penaeus chinensis
TTCCATCTCTCTCTCTCTTTCTTTTCTCCTCCCCTCTCTCTCCCCCTTTCTCCTTCTCTTCTCTCCCCGACCCTTCCTCCTTCTCCTCTCTCTCTCTCTCTCTCTTCCTTTTCTCCTCCCCCCTCTCTCCTTTTCCCTCTCTCTCAATCCCTTTTTTCCTCCCCCCTCCCTCTCTCCCTTTCTCCTTCTCCTCTCTCTCTCTCTCTCTCTCTCTCTCTCTCTCTCTCTCTCTCTCTCTCTCTCTCTCTCTCTCTCTCTCTCTCTCTCTCTCTCTCTCTCTCTCTCTCTCTCTCTCTATCTCTCTCTCTCTCTCTCTCTCTCAATCCCTTTTCTCCTTCTCTCTCTCCCCTCTTCACCCTCTCCTCTCTCTCCGCCCTTTTTCTCCTTCTCTCTCTCCCTCTCTCTCCCTTTCTCCTTCTCTCTCTCCCCTCTTCACCCTCTCCTCTCTCTCCGCCTTTTTTCTCCTTCTCTCTCTCCCCTCTTCACCCTCTCCTCTCTCTCCGCCCTTTTTCTCCTTCTCTCTCTCCCTTTCTCCTTCTCTCTCTCCCCTCTTCACCCTCTCCTCTCTCTCCGCCCTTTTTCTCCTTCTCTATCTCCCTCTCTCTCCCTTTCTCCTTCTCTCTCTCCCCTCTTCACCCTCTCGACGTCTTCGTTGCTCGCCCCGGCTGAGTGGTTTGCCAAATACTCGAACACGTATTTTTGAGCGGGCAAACTTTCGTCTTCTTTGAATCCTTTTTCCCTTCATTTCTTATGTCTCTTCCTCTTTCTATTTTTTTTATTTTCAGTTATATATGTTTTTTTTTTTTTTTTTTCATTTTTTGTCTCTTGTCGTTACTTTTTTTTCTTTTCTTGTCTCTTGTCTTTTCTTTCTTTTTTGTTCATTTCTTTTGTCTCTTTCTCTTTCTTCATTTCTTACGGCTCGTTCTCTTATTTTCTTTTTCTTTATTCCTCAAGTCTGTTTCTCTCTCTCTTTATATAATTTTTTTTTTTCAAATCTCCGTCTATTCTCTTTTCTCTCGCTTGCTCATTGAGTCAAGTTATTAATGTGTATTTATATTCTTTTCCGAGGTTTCAAAGAACAAGAAGGCGAATGTTATGTAATATCTCGTTTTCACTGCATTATATTGATAATAATCATTCCAGTGCGATCAACAATAACAATTATAACCTCAACAAATTAAATAGAGGCCATTATAGCATCCAAATATTATATAGAGGCCTTTATAGCATCAAAAAATTAAAAAGAGGCCTTTATAGCATCAAAAAATTAAATAAAGGCCTTTATAGCATCAACAAATGAATAGAGGCCTTTATAGCATCAAAAAATTAAAAAGAGGCCTTTATAGCATCAAAAAATTAAATAAAGGCCTTTATAGCATCAACAAATGAATAGAGGCCTTTATAGCATCAAAAAAAAAAATAAAAAAATGAATAAAATAAATAACATCAAAATATTAAATGCTGGCAACCACAAGCAACGAAATATAAATAACTTCGTAATACTCATGAGATGAAGATGATGATGCTGGAGAAGGTAACCTCCCTCCTCCTCCTCCCTCCCCCCCCTTCCCCCTTCACCCCCTCCTATCACCCCCTCCGCCCCACACACACACCTGCTTGTTTACCTGGTCGTGCTTGTTACTCTTGCTGTTAGGTATTTCTACCTCCAGCGTCATTTCCTGCGGTTGCAATAACATCCTTTTACGGCCCACAAGTTTGATGGTGGTAGTTCGTCTCCCTCCTCTATCCCTCCCTCCCTCCCTTCCTCCCTCCCTCCCTCCCTCCCTCCCTCCCTCCTCCCTCCCTCCTCCCTCCCTCCCTCCCTCCTCCCTCCTCCCTCCCTCCCTCCCTCCCTCCCTCCTCCCTCCCTCCCTCCCTCCCTCCCTCCTCCCTCCCTCCCTCCCTCCCTCCCTCCCCCCCTCCCCCCCTCCCCCCCTCCCTCCCTCTCTCCCTCTCTCCCTCCCTCCTCCCTTCTCCTCCCTCCCTCCCTTCCTCCCTCCCTCATTATCATCAATATTATTATTTTAACTTTATTATCACCGTTATCATTATCATCATTATTATTATTTTCATCGTTATAATTTCATCCTTAGCATAATCATTAAGGTTGTTATATCAATCATTATAATATTAATGATAATGATGGTTTTAATAATAATAATAATAATAATAATAATAATAATAATAATAATAAATAATGATAATGATAATAATAACAATAGCAGTAATAATAATAATAATAATAATAATAATAATAATTATTATTATTATTATTATAATAATAATGATAATAATAAGGATAACAGTAATAATAATAATAACAGTAATAACAATACCGAATATTACTATTATTATTTCTATTATCATCATTATCATTATTGCTATTATTAATTGTATCATTATTATTATAATTATAGTAATTGTTATTATTATTAAGATTATTACTACTACTTTGGCCATTATCATTATCCATATTATTATAACTATTATTATTATTACT
>NC_061823.1:38838328-38840828 GCF_019202785.1 Penaeus chinensis
TATCTTTATCCTTCTCTCTCTCTCTCTCTCTCTCTCTCTCTCTCTCTCTCTCTCTCTCTCTCTCTCTCTCTCTCTCTCTCTCTCTCTCTCTCTCTCTCTCTCTCTCTCTCTGTCTGTCTGTCTGTCTCTCCCCCCCCCCCCCTCTCTCTCTCTCTCTCAGGCACAGGCGCATGGGATAGAAACAGGCGACAGGAAGTGAGGTAGTTAGACGAAACTGGAAATCTGAGGTAGAGAGAGAGAGAGAGAGAGAGAGAGAGAGAGAGAGAGAGAGAGAGAGAGAGAGAGAGAGAGAGAGAGAGAGAGAGAGAGAGAGAGAGAGTAAACAGAGGGGGAGACTCCTCATTCGTTTTCGTTTAGCCACTTAATATCTCCCTCTATCTTTCTCTATATTCCTCTCTCCCTGCCCCTCGTAACTCCCTCCTTCCTTCCCTCCACTCCCTTTCCCTCCCCCTCCTACTCTCTCTTTCCCTCCTTCCTTCCCTCCACTCACTCTCCATCCCCCTCCTACTATTTCTTTCCCTCCTTTCCTCTCCTCTTCACTTCCCCTCCTCCTTACCTCTCCTCCTCCTTCCTTTCCCCCTCCCAACACCCCTCCACAATCCTCTCCATCCCTACTCCTCCTCCTCCTCCTCCTCCTCCTCCTCCTCCTCCTCCTCCTCCTCCTCCTCCTCCTCTCCCTCCTCCTCCTCCTCCTCCTCCTCCTCCTCCTCCTCCTCCTCCTCCTCCTCCTCCTACCTCCTCCTCCTACCTCCTCCTCCTCCTCCTCCTACCTCCTCTTCCTCCTCCTACCTCCTCCTCCTCCTTCCTCCTCCTCCTTATCTCCGCCCTTTCCCTCTCTCTCTCTCTCCTCCTCTCCTGCTCACGAAGACCTTCCCCTCGGTGCCTTCAACACGCATCTGGAAGCCAGGTCCTATCGCTTCTCTCACGTGGGAAGCCCCGAATATAGTTTAAACATGTGGGTAATTCTTCGCGATAAGCATCAGCGGATAACAACAAGGTTTTTTTTTCTTTTTTTCTTAAAGAGGAGGGTAGGGGGCATTTTCCAATTTTTCGGTCTTGCAAGTCCAGGTGAGAAAGGAGGAGGAGAAAGGAGGAGGAGGGGGAGGAGGAGAAAGGAGGAGGAGGGGGAGGAGGAGAAAGAGGAGGAGGAGGAGAATGAGGAGAAGGAGGAGGAGAAGGAGGAGGGGGAGGAGGAGGAGGAGGAGGAGGAGAAGGAGAAGGAGAAGGAGAAGGAGAAGGAGAAGGAGGAGGAGGAGGAGGAAGAGGATGAGAAGGAGGAGGAGGAGGAGCAGGAGGAGGAGGAAGAGGAGGAGAAGGAGGAGGAGGGGGGGGAGGAGGAGGGGGAGGAGGAGGAAGAGGAGGAGAAGGAGGAGAAGGAGAAGGAGAAGGAGAAGGAGGAGGAGGAGCAGGAAGTAATGTTAAAAGTGGAGGAACAGAAGAAGGAGAAGGAAGAAGGAAGAAGGAGAAGAAGAAGAGGAGGAGGAGCAGGAGGATGCGGTGGTAGCATTAGAGAATGAAGAGGAGGTGGAGGTGTAGGAAGAAGAGAGGATGAGGACCAGTAGGAGGGAGAAAGGATTCGGAAAGGAAGACAAGTAGGAGAAGGAAGAAGAGCAGCAGGAGGAGGAAGAGGAGCAAGAAGAAAAGGAAGAGAAGGAAGACGAGGAGGAGGAGGAGGAGGAGGAAGACGAGGAGGAGGAAGAGCAAGAGGAGCAAGAAGAAAAGGAAGAGAAGGAAGACGAGGAGGAGGAGGAGGAGGAGGAAGACGAGGAGGAGGAAGAGCAAGAGGAGCAAGAAGAAAAGGGAGAGAAGGAAGACGAGGAGGAGGAGGAGGAGGAGGAAGACGAGGAGGAGGAAGAGCAAGAGGAGCAAGAAGAAAAGGGAGAGAAGGAAGACGAGGAGGAGGAGGAGGAGGAAGAGGAGCAAGAAGAAAAGGGAGAGAAGGAAGACGAGGAGGAGGAGGAGGAGGAGGAGGAGGAGGAGGAGAAGAAAGTTCCCGACTCCAGCGTGAATCCCTAGCACGTCTGTCAACCCTCCAAAGCACCCTAGATCTCTAATCCCGCGTCCGATTTCCTAGAAAATAAACATCTCGCTTCAAAATAACACGCTCACGCTTCCGCTCCGAACAGAACGCGATTGAATTCATAAACACTTTCGCTGATAAACCCACACAGTCACTTAAACATTCTATAAAAAAACAGAGCTTAAAAAAACACTGACAAGTACTATAAATATACAGAGATAGAATCCATTTCATACAAAAGGAAGCAAACTAGACATAAACATAACGCATATCATACCATTACACAAACAACACAACATACTTACAACATAAATCTTACAACATTCAACTTGCAACATACAACATGATACTTACAACATAAATCTTACAACATACAACTTGCAACATACATGATACTTACAACATTCAACTTGCAACATAAATGATACTTAAAACATACAACACACAAGATCCACGTTCAACCTTTGATACGCAATAAGA
>NC_061823.1:38845828-38848045 GCF_019202785.1 Penaeus chinensis
AAAAATGTAATTAGAGAGAGAGAGAGAGAGAGAGAGAGAGAGAGAGAGAGAGAGAGAGAGAGAGAGAGAGAGAGAGAGAGAGAGAGAGAGAGAGAGAGAGAGAGAGAGAGAAGAGAGGAGAAAGAGAGAGAGAGAGAGAAAGAGAAAGAGAGAGAGAGAGAGAGAGAGAGAGAGAGAGAGAGAGAGAGAGAGAGAGAGAGGAGAGAGAGAGAGAGAGAGAGAGAGAGAGAGAGAGAGAGAGAGAGAGAGGAGAGAGAGAGAGAGAGAGAGAGAGAGAGAGAGAAAGAAAGAAAGAAAGAAAGAAAGAAAGAATGAGACAGACAGACAGACAGACAGAGAAATCTACATACGCCAGGGAGGAAATATGAAAAACTACCAAATCTTAAATCTGTTTTTTTTTTTTTTTTTTTTTTTTTTTTTATAGCTATCTAATATTAAGTGATATGAAAATAATTTTTAAAAAGTTCATTACTCCTATTCAACTCCTGCCTAACATAGCAAAAGAGCAAATCGTCATAAATATTACCCCCAAAAAATAGCAATACGGTAACGAGGATAACTATATCCATATCAGCAATGTATTTTAACGGTAATTGTGTTAATGGAATAAAAAAAATATATACACAGGCACAATAACACCATAAATACCAGCCATGTCATTATTCCATTTATTTCAATTACCGTCACACATCAACGTCGGAATTGATAAAAATCAATAATCATCGTGTCTGTCAGTAAATACACAAGAGCAGTGGTTCCCAACCTATTTATTTTTCATACTCTGAAAAATAAATCTCATTAGATAGATAGACAGATAGATAGATAGAGAGAGAGAAACAAAAAAAAAGATATGAGAAAAGAAAGAAAGAAAGAGAGATTGCTCTGTGACCAGCGACTAATATATAATAATCTCCGCGTTCCCGTTCAGTCTCCGTCATCTTTTCCCTGTCCAGTTTTTACTCGCTATGAATAGTGTAATGGCATTGATAGCTATAGGACAGGAACGCTTTATGTGAAATATTCCAGTTTGTTGATGTGTGGGAGATGATTTTATGTAGGTGCTGGAGGTGAGATAAAATTCCGTTTAATTCGAAGTCAAAAATGTTCATATAGCTCCAAGGCCCCCCAGAAAGTACTACTTAGGCCCTAGGCTGGGACCCCTGCACTAGAGTCTATCATGATGATGAGAGAGAGAGAGAGAGAGAGAGAGAGAGAGAGAGAGAGAGAGAGAGAGAGAGAGAGAGAGAGAGAGAGAGAGAGAGAGAGAGAGAGAGAGAGATGGAGAGAGAGAAAAGAGAAAAGAAAATAAAGAAAAAGAGAAAGAGAGAGAGAAAATAGAAAGAAATAGACAGATAGATAGATAGATAGGGAGAAAAAAAAAGATAAATAGAAAAAAAAAGAGAAAGAAAGAAAGATTAAAACAATCACGCGAAACAGGAGAGCGAAAAAAAACTCTACGGTATGAACATCCCGGTTTCGAAAAGAACCGCCGCTGCGTGTCGAGAGGCCATTCTGCGTCTCCCTTCTCTGACTCACAAATGACACGTCCTTTCATTAGACCTTAAATTGCACTACTTACCAGCCCCTGGTATGTTTCCCATTTGCCTAGATCTATGATGTATGAGCAGCGGATACACAGCCTAGCCAAGTACTCCCCAAACTTACATTGTACTTATACCGTACTTGTATAAAGTACAAAGATTAAAAAAACTTGGTGAGATAAGCTGGTACTTACATCCGAAATTTACTAAAAGTAGTGTTACACGCGCACACACACGCGCGTACATGTAAACACACTCACTGTACATAAACCAGCGAGGAAAACACCGTTATGAAAGATCTCGTTAATACAGATTCATCGTAAATTAATAATCGCAAAAAAATAAAAAATAAAACATAAAAAAAAAAAATTAAAATACGAATTCAAACTTCGCATACCTAAAACCCCATTTTTTTGCTGAGTCATTCCTCGCATCGATCCAGAGATTCTATTTAACGCAATGGATACGCACACAAATCATTATTAATTCTATTTGCCTTCTAAATAAATTATCTTCTAAAAATGTCGTTAGAAAACATTTTCGCTTCTCATAAACCGCCTCATTGCAGCGCTCAGAGTTAATCTAAATTGAGAATTTTCAAGGTTGCGGCAAGAATGTTGCATCTCGTTGCATATGCAGTTTTGCTTTTATTTGGTTGTTCTCCATGTTAGAACTT
>NC_061823.1:38866274-38873774 GCF_019202785.1 Penaeus chinensis
TATTATTATTATTATTATTATTATATTATCATTATTATCATCATCATTATTAGTATTATTATCAAAACTATTATTATTTTTATTATTATTATTATTGTTTTTTACAGAGCTTCACACAATTAGCCACCGAATAAATATCCTATAATAGATTGAAATCATTAATGCCAATTCGAAAGAGATATTGCATTTGTACAACATTAATCTAATTACTTACATGAACGTTGCATGTAACTTAGGTGTTTAACGCCACGTGTACTGAAATTTTAAATGTCTTTTGGGTCGATGTGTGTACCTGTGTGTGTGTGTGTTTGTTTGTGTTTGTGTTCAAGTTTGTGTGTATGGGCCTGTAAATATATGTCTGTGTGTACATGTGCTTATATGAATATGTAAGTGTGTATGTAAATATACATACACATTAGTCACTATTTTGTCCATGTCTGTGTCTGTACATGTTAGTGTATATGCGTAAGTGAAGGTAGTAAGTTGTTAAGAAAAGGTCACTTGGCATAAAAAAAAAAAATCTCGGGCTTTCGTATAGTGCCTTATTCTGTGATACATGAAATTGTGTACTTGTAAAATATATTTTTTCCGAACAGTAATTTCCTGTGTTTCTATCCCTGAAAGATAGGTGTATCTATCATGTAATAAAAATAATAAAAGAATGGAGAACAGCTTAAAAAGAGTGCACACACACACACACACACACACACACACACACACACACACACACACACACACACACACACACACACACGCACACATATATATATATACACCCCCCCCCCCCCCGCCGAGTTAAAGATCAGTATCTATCTAAGTTGAGATAGTTAAGGACTTAAATACACTCTCTCCACTTCTCAGATACTTTTATTTCTTATCAGCAAGATTTTTACGATGCAGATTAGCAGTACTTACCAAAAGGTAGTGGTGAAACCACGTAGAAATAAATGATTTTGCTTATATATATATATATATATATATATATATATATATATATATATATATATACGCAAAATCTTTTGTTTGGAGGAAATAGGACTTCTACGTGGTGTCGCCATATATATATATATATATATATATATATATATATATATATATATATATATATATATATATATGTGTGTGTTAGTGTGTATGTGTGTCTGTGTGTGTGTGTGTGTGTGTGTGTGTGTGTGTGTGTGTGTGTGTGTGTGTGTGTGTGTGTGTGTGTGTGTGTGTGTGTATACAGATAATCATATAGATATATAGATAAAAAGAGAGAGAGAACAATCGATACATTGTAAGAGAGGAAGTGGGAGTTAGAAACATAAACAGACAAACAGAAAGAGAGACAGAAAGACTGATAAACAATAGAGACAGAGAGAGATATTTGGAAGCGACAGGAAAAAACAAAAAATTCTGATGTAGGAAAATAGCATGGACACACTCCAGCATTTTAATATACCAGATTTTTTCACATAGAACATAATACATAAATAATGTTCTGATATTATACATTATACATGATACATAAATAATGTTCTGATATTATACATTATACATAAACAATTTATATTCTACGAATTGCATTGAGAACATTGCAATACTGTTCATATAGTTATTTTTATGTGCGGTGTGTAATGTCATGCACCACGCATGAAAATGATATTACAGTATAATACATGCCACACAAAGAAAACTAAAATATCAAAAATAATACTTAAAGATTAATATGATATTACACGTGATACAGAGAGAATATTACAATATATATATATATATATTGTCATGCTATATAAGCTGAAGTAATGGGTAATATAATGTTTCTTTCGCTGGTTTTATTTAAACTGATACAGACAAAAGATACGGCAAAATTCGGTTTTACTTACATGGGCTCCAAGTCGCACGGAAATAATAGAACTATTAGTATTACTCAAATTAACAATGTTACAGACATATACAACAAACAGGCACCAGTTACCTGATATGTACTCTGGATAATTGTGTAAAGTAAAAATAACAATATTCACCTGTCATTAACTCCAATGATAACACCATGACATTCATATCTATTTAGACTTGAGACTTTACGAAGAAATCTACTGTAAAGCCTCATGTAAAGGCAGTTGTAACATATATCTAAGTTACTGCTTTAAAGAAATGGACTATTTTCTTTGATGCTTTTTTTAGGGTTAACTCTAATATTTGGCGATACATTTGGAAATGCCGCCTAACACCGGTTTTCCGATGAACAATATATTTTTCCAATAGTTTTCGTCGAAGGAAACTTTCATAGATTGATGTGCTCTATTAGTTGGTAAGCTCAGATGCTGTATTTAAGGTGTTAGGCGTCATTTCCAATAATACCTATTTGGCTACTAGCATATATAATTACACACACACACACACACACACACACACACACACACACACACACACACACACACACACACACACACACACACACACATATATATATATATATATATATATATATATACATAAATACGTATGCATGAAAAATATTTGAGTTTCTAAAAATGTAATAGTAACACGTAAATTGGTTATAATACGATGTAGAAACCACATTGTAAGATAGATAGTTCAATATATAGATACACACACACACACACACACACACACACACACACACACACACACACACACACACACACACACACACACACACACACACACACATATATATATATATATATATATATATATATATATATATATATATATGTGTGTGTGTGTGTGTGTGTGTGTGTGTGTGTGTGTGTGTGTGTGTGTGTATGTTTATGTATGTTTATATATATATATATACATATATGTATATATGCATGTATGTTTACTCACATATAAACATATGCAGTATGTATGCATATAACTGCACAGGAAAGTGTTCATTGGAAACATTTATTCACTTTTGCCTATTTACATATTTTTTTTAGACGGACGAACCCGCGGGGTCATATATCCGGTCTAGAAAATTTAAGAGATTAGTTAGACAATATTTTCCTAAAATCCGGGCCTTTGCAACACACCAAATATTAGATTTCTAGGTCACGTTAATATTACAGTGATCTGCATAAGGTCGTTTTCATTGATATATTTATGATATTAATATATATATGAAGATATATTAAAATTCTATATATGGACTGTATGGAGTATAAATGTGGCTTGTATATTATTTACAAAATATGTCTATAGCTCATTAGTTTAAGCTGGTATCTCTGACCTGCACTTAACAGCGTTCAAAACTACACACTGTCACACGAAATCATCCAATGTAAAAAAAAATTAAAAATCACAAACGAACTATAATCAACAATAAAAAAAAAACATATATATATATATAAAAATCACAACCATCGCTTTCCATCATTTTCTCGGCCACGAAGACGATAAAATCTACGGTCTGTTCCGCCACCGTACAATAACAAAGGCGACAATGACAATGCAAATTCCAACAGGAGCGATTAACAGCAACATCAAGAATCTATTGCGTCGGCCTGGAAACATAAGAAGAGAAATAGATAGACGAAAACAAAAATATGAATAGATAGATTAATTCATGGGTGAGTGAATTGAGCGGATAGATGCAATAAAAAAAGATAAATGTATAGAATCTCAAATACATTATATATATATATATATATATATATATACATACATATATATATATATATATATATACATACATATATATATATATATACACACACATATACATACATATGCATATACACACACATTAAATATATATGAATGTGAATGTATGAAAAATATTTGAGTTTCTAAAAATGTAATAGTAACACGTAAATTGGTTATAATACAATATAGAAACCACATTGTAAGATAGATAGTTCAATATATAGATAGACAGACAGAGAGAGAGAGAAAGAGAGAGAGAGAGAGAGAGAGAGAGAGAGAGGGAGAGAGAGAGAGAAAGAGAGAGAGAGAGAGAGAGAGAGAGAGAGAGAGAGAGAGAGAGAGAGAGAGAGGGAGAGAGAGAGAGGGAGAAAAATATATGAATTAAAACTTGCAATAAAATACTGGATTAACCTTCCTCTCTCTTTCTCTCTCTTTCTCTCTCTCTCTCTCTCTCTCTCTCTCTCTCTCTCTCTCTCTCTCTCTCTCTCTCTCTTTCTCTGTATTTGCCAAATTGCCCGAATAGGACATCCATAAAATTTCAATCAGCATAGAAATCATCTCATTTCTCCATATAAGGAAAGTAGGGGCCTTGTGCGCGTAAACAAATACATAGACAAATAGATAAGCAGATAGATAGATAAATAGATAGATAGATAAAGAGAGAGAGAAAGAGAGAGAGAGAGAGAGAGAGAGAGAGAGAGAGAGAGAGAGAGAGAGAGAGAGAGAGAGAGAGAGAGAGAGAGAGAGAGAGAGAGAGAGAGAGAAAGAGAGTGAGAGTGTGTGTGTGTGAGAGAGAGAGAGAGAGAGAGAGAGAGAGAGAGAGAGAGAGAGAGAGAGAGAGAGAGAGAGAGAGAGAGAGAGAGAGAGAGAGAGAGAGAGAGAGAGAGAGAGAGAGAGAGAGAGAGAGAGAGAGAGAGACGGAACTCGAACGCCATTACCTTTTTTTGAGGTCTGGACTTCAATGACCGGGGCCTCATCGCACCCAAGGGCAAGGGTACTCGGTCGAGGAGCAGCTACTCTCATCCCGTAGTCAGTGTCCTTCGTCGAGGAACAGTCCTCTTGGATGTCCAAGGATGCGACCTCGAGGCTGCAGGCGTAGTGCGTGATGCCTCCTGTGACGAGAGGAAAATGGGGCGAGATTTTTCAAATTGTTTTTTATTGTTTATTTTTGAATTGTTTTTTATTGTTTTGTTTTTATTCGATTGTTCGTGTTCTTACTCTCTTGTCTTTTTTTTTTTTGTTTACTCCTTTCTCTTTTTTGCCCTTTTTGTTTATTTGTTTATTTATTTATTCTCCTTCGTTGTTTTATCTTCTTCTTTCTCTTTTTCCCCCTCTTTCTTCCTTCTCCCTTTTCTCTTGCATCAGGCCTCCTCATTTATCTCCTTATTTCCCTTCTTCTTCTCTTCCTCCAGCTCTACTCTTCTCCCTTAATCATCACCTCCTCCTCCTCCTCCATCTTCCTCCCCCTCTCTCTTATCTCATCCCCTCTTCCTAACTACCTCTTCCTCTTCTACAAACTTTCAATTTCTTCCTCTAACTTGCGTTTCCTCTTTCTTCCGGCTCCTTCCTCCCCCCCCCTCCCTCTCTTCTTCCTCCTTCCTCCAATCTTCCTCTCCCTTTTTCTTCCAGCTTCCTTCTCTCTCCCTCCTCCCAATCCTCATCTCTCCTCTTCTTCCTCTTTCGTTCAATCTATATCTTCCTTCCTCCATCTCACCCTCTTGCCTCCAACCTCGTCATCCAACCTTGCCCTCCAATCTTGTTTCAACCTTGCCCTCCAACTTTGCCCTCCAACCTCGTCCTCTAACCACGTCCTCCAACCTCGTCCTCCAACCTTGCTCTCCAATCTCCTCCTCCAACCTTGATCTCCAACCTCGTCCTCCAACCTTGCCCTCCAACCTCGTCTTCCAACCTCGTCTTCCAACCTCGTCCTCCAACCTTGCCCTCCAACCTCGTCCTCCAATATTGCCCTCCAACCTCGTCCTTCAACCTCATCCTCAAACCTTGCCCTTCAACCTCGTCCTCCAACTTTACCCTCCAACCTTGCCCTCCACCCACGTCCTCCAACCTCGTCCTCCAACCTCGTCCTCCAACCTCGTCCTCCAACCTTGTCCTCCAACCTCCTAACTTCCCTACACAAATCTATATCTCAATGACAAAGATTTTTGTCATTACTGATATTGATAGGCAATTGCCACGATGGATAACAGTAGACAGGTCATTTATCCTGACTTTGGTTGCTGTTCTGCGGGCGGAGTAGTTCCGGGGGCCTGCTTCACCTACTAGCCTCTTTGTACAACCCAAAACTGGTTGACAACCTCCGTGAGATGGTACTTGATAAGATAAGATATTGATAGTATTGTAAATTAGCAATGATAATATTGAATATTACAAATCTACCTTTACCACTAGATTCATCAGTTAATTTCAACCGAACCCTATGTCGGAAAAGTATCTCAAATTCACATAAGGCTAGGCGGTGACGTACCCTAATTCCCTCATAAAAAAAAATCACACAGTCTACCCTTCAAAACACTATAAGCATGAACACTCTCTCTGCGACCTCTGACCTGTAACCTCCTCCCTCCTCCCTCTTCTTCCCCATGACCTACTCAAAACGCCTCACCTCTCTGTCTCAATCGCGAGCGAACCTCCACCTCCACCCACGAGGACGAGCTACCTCGGTCCCCTCGCAGGTGAAGGGAATGATTCCTTCCGTTGTTCCAAGAGAAGTAAAGTTCTCCTCCGGCAGAGGGAGACCAGAAGATTTTCCTTGACGAGTCCAGCGGGAAACCGAGTGCTGTTAGGAAGTACGGTCTGCAGTCTGGGAGGGAAAGTAGCGGTTCTTAGGTTATTTGTCTTAATGCTGTGTGTGTGTGTGTGTGTGTCTTTACCGCTGTGTGTGTCTTTACCGGTATTAGTGTTATTGTCATTGGTATTATTTTTGTTTTTGTTATTATCATCATCGTTCTTGTTGTTGCTATTATCATCATTATCATTATTATTGTTATTATACCAATTATTATTATTACTATTACAGTTATTGTTATTATTATTATCCTTATCATTACTATAATTATTTTTACTATTATCATTATTATCATTACTATTATTATTTTTACTATTATTATCATTATTATCATTATCATAATCATCATCACCATCATTATCATTATTGTCATTATTGTTATCATTATCATAATTGATGTTACTATTCTAATTGTTGTTCTGGTTGTTCTTGGTCATTATCAATATTACTGTTATCATCATCGTTATCACTATTTCTTTTATGATCACCTTTGTTTTCATCATCTGTAGCTACAAAATCAAAACCATCATTATCATTTTCATCATGGGTACAATTATTCACCACTGTCATCATCATCATCACCAGCTTTATCATCATCAACATACTTATCATTATCATCATCACATATCATCATTAATGTACTGCAATTAAATCACGCATGGATTGATACGAGGGAGATAAGACAATGCTACACTAACCTCTCCTTCCTTCACAGTATTTGGCGTTGTTGCGACAGTCTGTAGAGGCGAAATTGGTGTGAGGATTTGCTCTCAGTGGGGGAGGGTTACAGTGGTTAAATTGGCTTTATTAATGGGATATTGTATGCAGTTGCTTATATATGGTTCAGGTATAGGAATGATTTTGAATGTACATTAACATACGTATGCATATTTACATACAGAGATACAAAAATGATACTAATATGTCTACACGTATGCGCGCACGAACACACACACACACACACACACACACACACACACACATAGACACACACACACACACACACACATAGACACACACACACACACATAGACACACACACACACACACAGTAG
>NC_061823.1:38878774-38896274 GCF_019202785.1 Penaeus chinensis
GGGATCTTTCCTTACAGAATGAAAATGTAACTGTCATATTATACTCCTATATGGTTTTATTTGCTATTATTATTAGGTATCAATTAGTGTTATTTGGTATCACTTTTTGGTATCTGGTATCAATGGGTATTATTTGGTATCACTTTTTGGTATCTGGTATCAATGGGTATTATTTGGTATCACTTTTTGTATCTGGTATCAATGGGTATTATTTGGTATCACTTTTTGGTATTTGGTATCAAGTGGTATTATTTAGTATCACCTTTTGGTAATTGGTATCAATTAATGTTATTTGGTATCACCTTTTGGTATGACAAGATGTTATTTGGCATCGCCTTTTTGCATTTGGTATAAAATGGTATCATTTGGTATAATTGGTTCAGTGTATTTTCCTCTATAATGAATACGTGTAAGCGACTACAAACTGTTTACACTTTCTCTCTATCCCGCGTGGGAAAAGTTCACATATATATTTTGTTCCCTTATTCTCCATGTACGTCGTTCTATTCTGCATATCCTTGAGCTCTCAGCCAATGGGAGGGGGCTATCTGTATGCCCATGAGCTCTCAGCCAATGAGAGTTTTCCAAATTAAATTTCTTGATCTTTTAGTCAATGGGAGTGGCTTATTTGCATTTCCTCAAGCTATTAGCATATGGGAGGGCAATCGGACACATTACCACCGTAGACGAAGACTGACTGCATGGAAATCGAGCCATTGACAAACGCTCAGACGTTATTTTTTGAATTAAGGAGCGGAATTATTTGCTCTGAATAAATGAATAGTAAAATAGATAATTAAGATAATGAAATGAATTACATAAAAAAGATAATGAAATAGAAAACATAGGAAAAAATAAGGTAAATAAGATAGAAAAAATAGATTGATATAGGAAACATAATATCACTAATGTTAACAATAGATTATTCTAACAGATCATTCTAATGCTATAAAGTCAATTTTAAAAATCATGTGATTGGTTTCTATTGCATTCCTCAATTATTTTTAATACAATATTCTTTATATATATATACACATGTGTTATCACTCAATGGATACCGCATATGTATGTAAATGTTAACTGGCAATTTTAAAAGTATTTTGAATAATGTATTTATATGTATATTAAAACTTTTATGTCTAAATATCTCACAATTTTTTTTTTTTTTTTTTCCATTTCTATTTCATGCTAATGTTTTCTTGACTTCTCTGTTTCTTCCATTATTTTCTCTTCTCATTTTTCTCTTTTCTCTTTGTACTTTATTTCCCATTCTTTTCTTCGTATTTGCTTTCATTCTCTCTATTTCCTTTGTACTTTATCTTTATTCATTTGTAGTTTTTCCTTTTCTTCTCTTTTCTTCGTATTTTATTTTATTCACTCTTTATTTTGTAGTTTCTCTTCCCCTTTCTTTTTCTTTCTTTATATATATATATATATATATATATATAAATACATATATATCCATATGTATATATATATATATATATATATATATATATATACGTACAGAAATATATAATACATATGTATACATATGTATATATATGTATATATATGTACAGAAATATCTATCTATCTATCTATCAATCTATCTATATATGTGTGTGTGATTCTTATTCTCACAAAAAAATCTTGTGGTTTCCATCTCTTCATTACTAAAGGGAAGAGAGATCTATTGAAAGAACGAAAGGAAATGAAAAGTATAGACCGATGATTAAAAACACAAATAAGGAACATAATAAAAAAAATCAAACCACATGACGAGGGAAATTAGATTTTTGATAAAGATGTATTATGGATAAAAAAACAAATAAACAAATCAAACTGAAGAAGATAATAGTAAAAAGGCAGACAAGTGATAATGATAAACGGTAAGAATAATATCAATAATAGTTACATTAGCAAGGATAATAATAATGGTGATAATAACTATGAAGACTGTAAACAAAAATAATCACAATAAATTACAGACTGATAACAAAATGACCATGAACAAAATTATATATTAATTATTATTATTAATAATAATGTTAATAAAAATGATAATAATAATAAAGATAATGGTGATAATGAAACTGAAAATTATAATAATAATTGATAATAAGAACAATAATAATGATAATAATGATGATAATGATGATAATGAAAACAATAATAATAACGATAATAACAATAACAATGTAATAATAATAATGATGATGATAATAATAATAATAGTAATAACAACAAGTATAATAATGATAATAAAGATAATAATAAAACTGATAATAATGACAATAATGACAATAGTAATAAAAATGATAATGATAAAGATAATAAAAATGCTAATACTAATAATAGTCACTGATAACAAGACTAACAAAGGCGGCGGTAAAGAAGGAGGAATACGAGCCTAAAGGTTTTGATTCTTCCTCCTGACGACGAAGAAGACGATTACACCGATGCAGACGATGACGGCGATGACGAGGAAGGAGATCCACGCCCAAAAGGTTCCCCCCGCCCGTGCTGTAAGAGTGGGCGTGAAGATTAAAAAGGGGCTGAATGGAGGAACACGGGAAAAGGGAAAATAGTTTTAGGCTCGTTATTCATTTTTGTTTTTGAATTATTTTTTGTATCTCTTTATTTACTTCACTTTATATATATATATTTTTTTTAGGGGAGAAAATGAAATCAATCATTTTTTTTTCTTATCAATGCTGCTGTCTCTACAGGCGTCTTCCGTACGCGTCAGAAAAGTTAATTCCAGATGAAAGGTTGATCCAAATCCACCGACGATGCAAGACTGCAATCTGCTGTTTTAGATGGAAAAGCGGGTATCTGTGCAATGACAATTAGCATTTATCCTCTACAAGTTTCATATCATACGCTAATGTTGATAATGAAACGTTTGCTTCAGAGAATAAAAATATATATAAACATGTACGCTAGTATTATATCATGATGATATATATGTGTCGGTACAAATCAAATATAAATGGCTTCAAATACCCTGTAAATTTGATAGACTACTGAAATGAAGATGTCAAACAAAAATACGATGCTTGTAACATCATCAAAACATCATCAATTTTATATTCACAGGAATTTACACGCAGGCACGGGCAGGGTAGTTTTTTTTTTTTTTTCAGGCTGTTGCTTGCGAGGATCATGATAACAAATGTCCAAAGGGTTTTGAATACACTCTAGTTTAGAATCAGGACATTTTTACTTTGAATTTTAAACCCAAGGGTGATGTTATTAAAAACTTAAAAACCTGGAAATAACCTTTTTCTGTGTCTGGAATTCTCTGTGGGATTTTCTTTTCGTGTTTCTTTTCAGTGTTGAGAGTTATATCTGCAGCTTGAATAATTATTATTGTTGAATTTTCACATACATCTTTGATATGAAAATGTCAGAGTTTGTTTCGTTAGTGGTTATAATAAATATTCACACATCTTTTCTATGATAATGTTGTCATTACATATCAATACATGATTGGCGGGATGAAGTAGCTCGTTCTGCGCATGTGCAAGATTAAAACTTTGAGCTCAAAAGTAAAGCCTGGCCCGGAGGTGAATTAAAAGTTAATCCTGGGCGCTGCCATTGCGCATGCGCATTAGAGATCTGGATTGAACTTTAATACTGATTAAACTTTTACGGCTCGTCCAGAAGATGCCCTATGTAATGGGTGTCCTTTTTTTCCTTGATTGTCAAATGTCCTCTCCAATAATTATTTTGATCAGTAACTATTTCCTGAAATTCTTTGTATTCTTTCATCTATCTAAATACGTACATATGAATACAGAAGCACACTCATACAACATATATATATATATATTTGTATATGTATTTATATATATTATATATATGTATATAAGTATATATACAATATATATGATATATATATATATATGTACATATATACATAGATACATATATATATAATATAAGTATATATATATTTGCCTAAATCTATTATATATTTATATATATAATATATGTATATATGTATACATATATATATATATCTATATATATATATATGTGTATATATATGTACATATATAACACATACATGCATTTATTAACAGCCATTCATTCCACTGCAGGACATAGGCCTCTCTCAATTCACTATTGAGAAGTTATATGGTAGTGTCACCCTTGCCTGATTGGATGCCCTTCCTAATCAACCGCGGTCCGGTCGCTAACACTTGTGCCACGGCACAAGCGTTTGGAACACCTGCGTTTGACTTCTCAAGGCGATATGTGGCTTTCTCGGGTTCGAGCCAGTAGTCAGAACACAGGCATTTTTATGACCGCCGCGACGAGGAATTGATCTGGGGACTATGAGGGTCGGAGTCCAGTGCTCTAACCACTGGACCATTGCGGCAGCCGAATACATACATACATACATACATATACACGTGCATATATGTATGTATATACATACATATATATGTGCATGTATGTATGTATATACATACATACATACATACATACATATATATACATATTTACATATGTATGTATGTATGTATATGCACACACACACACACACACACACACACACACACACACATACATACATATATATGTATCTATGTATATATATGTATGTATATGTACATATATATATATATATATATATATATATATATATATATACACACACACCTCTCCCTTCCGTCCACCCTGCGACCCTCCTTCCTCACCTGCAACCGGCCTCGTGGCCACGCCGGCCTCCCCCGGGGGCAGGTCGCACCCGAGGCCCAGCACCAGGGGGTGGGGCGAGTCGAACATCATTTCAGAGCCAATCGCGGTGGAACAAGATACCGACATGTTCAGCTGGGGCACCTTCAGAGTGCAGCTTCGGTCTCCGGTGGTTCCTGTGTGAGGTTTTTTGTTTATCTTGTTATTTATTTGTTGTTGTTGTTGTTGTTTTTTCGAGATGGTGATGATGAGGGAGGGTTAGGATGGAGAGGGGGAGGAGGAGGATAAGGATCAAGCTGATGATAATGATGATGATAACATAAATAAATTTATCACCATAAAAACAAAACAAAAACAAACAGATAAAAGAAAATATATATATACACACATGGGTAAAGCACACACATAACTTCAATCCACACCAACCTTCTTCCCCCACCAGATCCACCTCCACTTTTATCCACCTGAATAACGAGTCCTCCTCCACTTCCAGCTGGAAAGTATGCTCGAACTTGGCGCCCCACATGACTCTCACTGCCTCAAGAGTCTCCGGTCGCCAAAACACCGCCTGAGGCCGATCGAGAAGAAGACTAAACTCAGTCAGCTGTGCGGTGGTGCAGTCTGAAATTGGGTGTTTGTTGGTACATCATCATCATCATCATTTTGAGCTAACACCGGCAAGGGCGCATAGCCGCATCCACCCTTTGTTTCCACCTACAAGGCTCCCTCATGGCGAGCCGCCAGGCAGGGGCCCGACCCATCTCTAGTTCCTCACGACAGGTTTGATCGATCTGCCCAAGCCACGACCTTCTCGGTCGTCCCATGGGCCTCTTCCACCCAGATGATCCTGCCCATCAAGTTGTCTCGGACAGAGACAACCTGATAGGCTGGATCATCCTGCGAGAATCGAGCCAAGTGACCATATAGCCTGAGTTGGCGATTGTAGATTGTGCAAGTAACAGGTCCTGTACCGGTCTCACGGTGCAGCCATTGGTTGGAGACATGGTCCCACCAACTGTACCCCATGATCCGGCGCAAGGATCTGTTACAAAAGGCATCTAGACGAGATTCCAGAGCACAAGATAGTGTCCAAGTTTCACTACCATAGAGTAAAACTGGCAGTATCAGGGCCTTGAAAACACGTACCTTGGTCCTTCTGCACAGGTACCGGCATCTCCAAATACTCTTGTCGAGAGATTTCATGACCCCTGCTGCCAGGCCAATCGTCTACTGACTTCCTGGTCTGACAGAACAGAGTCGTGAACTGCACTACCGAGGTATATAAAGCTCTCTGTGACTTCGATTTTTTCACCGCAAGCACGTACCGACTGCACAGGGTCTCCTAGTAGGCCCCCAAAATCCTGGATCTTGGTCTTGGTCCAGGAGACCTCTAGCCCCAGGGGCTTCGCTTCATTGCTAAATGCATCTAGAGCCGCCTCTAGGGTTTCCAGAGATTCAGAGAGAACAGCAACATCATCAGCAAAGTCAAGGTTTGTAACCTTGATATTGCCCAGAGTTGCTCTACAGTGACTTTGGACAGTAGCTCTACCCAGTATCCAATCCATGCAAGTGTTGAAAAGTGTTGGTGCAAGAACACAGCCTTGCCTCACACCTGAACTAACAGGGAAGAAGCTCAACAGGCCCCAACCACACTTTACAGCACTTTCATTGCCTGTATACAGGTTTGCTATTAGTCCAATAATCCTTGTTGGAGTTCCTCTTAGCCTCAGGATCTCCCAGAGTGATTCGCGATGCACCGTATCAAACGCCTTCTTGAGGTCGATGTAGACTGCGAGCAGCCCACATCCGAACTCACGATGGCGCTCTACAATGACGCGAAGCGCCAGGATGCAGTCTATTGTGGACTTACCAGGAGTGAATCCAGATTGCTCTGGCCTTTGGTGCCTCAACAGGTGGTCTCTGATACGTCTCAGTAGGATGTGCGCGAGTACCTTGCCTGGTATACTGAGTAGTGTAATGCCTCAGTGATTGCTGCAGTCCCAGCGATCCCCTTTCCCCTTCCAGAAAGGGATGACCACACCCCTCAGCAGATCAGGGGGAAAGGTACCAGTCTGCCAGATAGCAGACAGGACTGCATGCAAGCCCCTTGCCATAGGTTCTCCACCAGCCTTTAACAATTCAGCTGGGATGCCACAAACACCTGCTGCTTTACCACTCTTCAGCTTGGAGATCGCCCCCCTGACTTCAGTCAGGGAGGGTGGATCCTTGCTGATGGGTGGATCTGGCAGAGGAATCTCAACATTGCCCGCATCTATGTTAACTGTTGGAGGATCAACCTGATACAACTGCTCAAAATACTCAGCCCAACGCACACGCACCCCATCAGGATCTGAGATTATCTGGCCACTTGCTGAGCGGACTGCAGTCGTCTGTGAGGAGGGCTTGGAGTTCAGCTTTCTCAGGGCTTTGTAGGCAGGACGAAGGTCATTCACTAAGAAATGGCTTTTGACCTCCTCTGCAAGATTACTGATAAACTGTTCCTTATCCCTTCTCAACAGTGACCTAGTCCTGTGCACCAGAGAACGGTGCAAGTTGCGATCCCTTGACAATCGAGCCGCACGAAAAGCATCTGTGGCTTCCAGTGTCTCCTGCGAGATGGAATTCTGTCTTGCTCTTGGGTGTTCACCAATGGATTCCTGAGCTGCTTCAAGCGTTTCATGCTTGAGGGTATCCCACATAAGAACAGGGTCTGTCAGGCCCTCAAGTGCTGTGAGACGACCAGAGATAGCCTCAGCAAACCTCCCTCAGTCTGTCCAAATGAAACACCCTAGGGTGTTCGTTTGGGCGACGGGGGGTTCTAAAGTGGGCCCGGAGAGTAGCCACAACTAATCTATGATTAGTTCCACAGAACTTGACGCTTCGATACACCCTGCAGTTCTGGAGATCCTCCATCGTGTGCTAACGAGGATGTGGTCGATCTCCCTTTGGCCACACTACCCATATCGCTGTTCCAAGTCCAACGATGCGGGTCAGAACGCTGATACCAGGAGCCAGAAATCCTCAATTTCTGGGAACCTGCAAAGTCAGGGAAAAAGGAGCTATTCCGCTGCCGATCAGCTCCTGACCCATGAGGCCCGACAGACATCTCGTAGGCGCCGTCGACCCGGTCCCGCACTGAAATGCCAAAACAATAGAAATCTCGCCGAGGACATCTGTCTGCCACGATGAAAGTTTGGGAAAAACATTTCTTTCACCTCAAGTTTAATACACCCTAGGAGGTATACAGCAACAAGAGACATAAACCCAAAATGAAAGTTAGTCAATACCATGTCCCTCATGATGAGGCCTTACTACCGGGGTTAAGTTGGAGGGCTTGGCACCCCCTGGAGATGGTGGCCATCGCTGCGGCCCGCCCAGTAGCGGGTTTTGTAGCCCCCCACACTAATCTGCCGCTGCCAGGGTTTCTCACCCCCGGAGAGCACCCACCTAAACTCTCAGGTTTTAATTCCCCGTAGTAGGGAAAACCGATGCCCTGTGCAAAAAATGGATTTTCCAACCCCCTTTTGACCCCCCCTGAGGTTAACCTTTCGGGCATCACTCATCATTTTTATTTATTTATTGTTATATCATTAAAATGATAAAATTTTTTTATTATTATTATTTTAAATTTTTTTATTTATTTTTATTTTTTTTATTTCTTTTCTTTTGTTTTTATTTTTTGGCTTTTTTTTTTTCCTTTATTGTTTTTTAAAAATTTTTTTTTTTGGGGGTTTTTATTTTATTATTTTTATTATTTATCATTATCATTATACTTTTGGTTTATCACATTTGTTGAAGGTTTGTTTAAAATTTTTTTTCTTTTATTTTTTATTTAGTGGGGCTTTATAAAAATTTATTTTATTTTTTAACATCTGTTATCTTAATATTTTTTGAGGCAGAGTCCGAAATTTGACCCTTTTTGTTGTGGTCATAAGGCCAGGGAAGTAATTGTTAAGCTTACGTTGTTTGGCCCCGGGGAAATCAAAAAATTTTGGGACACCCTGGGGGAAAAATTTTGGTCATTATTATTATTAGTTATTAAAGGGGGTTTTAAAATTAGCTGGACTTTTTGAGTTTTATTAGAGTTAATCATGGGAATCGGGGTTTAGTAAATTTTGAAATAAAGATGACGGTTCAATAAATTTTTTTTTTTTTTTAAATTTTTTTCCTTTGTCTTTTCCTTCGTTGTTTTTCTTCCCTGTCGGTACCGTTTTTCCCGGTGTTGTATGTTGTTTTTGTCTTCACCCTCTCCTTACTTACTTCCCCTTTTCCCCCCGCTCTTCCCCCTTCTGTCTCTCCCCTTCCCCATTTCCTAGTTCCCCCCCCTCTGTCTTTCCCTCTCTCCTTCTCTTTCTTCTCTACTTCTTCTTCCCCCCCCTCCCTCCCCCCCTCTCTTCATTTTTCCCCCCCCCCCCCCCCCCTTCTCTTTTTCTTTTCCCCCCCCTTTCCTTCTCTCTCTCCTCTTTCTCTTCTTCACCCCCTTTCTTTCCCTCCCCCCCTCCCCTCCCCCCTCACTTTCCCCCTCCTACCCCTTCTTCTTTTCCCCCCTCTCCCCTTTTCCCCCCCCCTTTTTTCCCCCTCTTTTTTCCTCTCTCTTCCTCCTTTTCTTCTCTCCTCTTCTCTTCTCTCCCTCCCCTTTCCCCTTCACCTCCCTCCCCCCCCTCCCCCCCCCCCTCTCCTCCCCCCCTCTCTCCCCTCCCCCCCCCCCCCCTCTTCTTTCTTTTCCCCCCTTTTTTCTCCTCTCTCTCTCCCTTTTCTCTCTCATTTCCCCTCTCTCTTTTCCCCCTTCCTCCCTCCCCCCCCTCCTCCCCCCTCCTCCCTCCCTCCCTCTCCCCCTCTCTCCCTCTCTCTCTCCCCCTCCCTCCCTCCCCCTCCCTCCCCCCTCCTCCTCTCTCTCTCTCCCCTTTTCTTTCTCTCCTCTTCTCTCTCTTCTCTCTTCCCCTCTCTCCTTCTCTCTCTCTCTCTCTCTCTCTCTCTCTCTCTCCTCCCTCCCCCCTCCCCCCTTCTCCCCCCTTCTCTCCCCCTCTCTTCAGCAGGGAGCAGCTCGAGTCGAACCCCACCGACGGCTCTGTTCGTCCCCAAAATGATTTCCGAACAGGCTTCCTTTGCATTTCCCTTTTCCCCTCGAAAGAAAGGCTTGGGCATTTAATTCGATATGCTCCGCCCCCTTTACGATTCAGGCAAAGGGATACTTTTTGTATTTATTTTGTGTGTTTAATTACTTTTTTTTTTTTTTTTTTTTTTTTTTTTTTTTTTTTTCCCTTTTTTTTTTTTTTTTTTTTCCCTTTAGCGTGTAGTTACGTATTTTTCTTCTTTCATAAGTGTATAGTTGTTATTTTCTTATATTTTAAGTACGTAGTTACGTACTTTGTTTCGTATTTTCTTCTGTTTTAAGTAAATAATCATGTATTTTTTTTCATCTATTAATCAATTTGAAGCATATAGTAACATGTACTTTAATAACAATTTTTCCATTTTTTTTTTTCCCTTTTCCTTCTATCGAAGCTAAATACCCTTTTTTTCCCCCGTATTTTAAGTGTAAATGGCTTTTTTTCTTTTTTCCCGTCATCAACCCCCCAACCCCCTCTACCCGCTTCACATATGAAAGTCCCGCTTTTTTCCCCCGTCAAGTTGACCTGTAACTCGACCTCGTGCCACTGATTCCGAGGGAGGTCCTGGAGGTCGAGGGTGCTCCTCAAGCCGTTTCCGGTCAAGTAGATTTCGTCTGAGTCTTTCTCGGGCCAAAAGAAGAATCTGGTGGTGCCGTTGGTCAGGGGAACTCCGGCCCAGGCGAGGCGGTGGGGGGAGCAGTCTGGAAAAGGGGAAACGGGTAGGGGGGTGGGTCGATAGATAGATATACAGATGAATAGATAGATGGATTGATTGATAGACGTCTAGATGAATTGATAGATAGACGTCTAGATGAATTGACAGATAGACGTCTAGATGAATAGATAGATAGACGTCTAGATGAATTGATAGATAGACGTCTAGACGAATAGATAGATAGATGTCGATAGATGGGTTGACTAAGAGAGGGATATATGGATAGATAGACGTCGATGGATGGAGGGACTAAGAGAGGGATATATGGATAGGCAAATAAAGGGATAGATAAATAGACAGATAAATGTATGGATAGATAGATAATGGGTATATAGATAGATTGATAGATAGATAGATAGATAGATAGATAGATAGATAGATAGATAGATAGATAGATAGATAGATAGATAGATAGATAGATAGATAGATAGATAGATAGATAGATAGATAGATAGATAGATAGATAGATAGATAGATAGATAGATAGATAGATAGATAGATAGATAGATAGATAGATAGATAGATAGATAATAGATAGATGGATTGATTGATAGACGTCTAGATGAATTGATAGATAGACGTCTAGATGAATTGATAGATAGACGTCTAGATGAATTGATAGATAGACGTCTAGATGAATTGATAGATAGACGTCTAGATGAATTGATAGATAGACGTCTAGATGAATTGATAGATAGACGTCTAGATGAATAGATAGATGGATTGATTGATAGACGTCTAGATGAATTGATAGATAGACGTCTAGATGAATTGATAGATAGACGTCTAGATGAATAGATAGATGGATTGATTGATAGACGTCTAGATGAATTGATAGATAGACGTCTAGATGAATTGATAGATAGACGTCTAGATGAATTGATAGATAGACGTCTAGATGAATAGATAGATAGATAGATAGATAGATAGATAGATAGATAGATAGATAGATAGATAGATAGATAGATAGATAGATAGATAGATAGATAGATAGATAGATAGATAGATAGATAGATAGATAGATAGATAGATAGATAGATAGATAGATAGATAGATAGATAGATAGATAGATAGATAGATAGATAGATAGATAGATAGATAGATAGATAGATAGATAGATAGATAGATAGATAGATAGATAGATAGATAGATAGATAGATAGATAGATAGATAGATAGATAGATAGATAGATAGATAGATAGATAGATAGATAGATAGATAGATAATAGATAGATGGATTGATTGATAGACGTCTAGATGAATTGATAGATAGACGTCTAGATGAATTGATAGATAGACGTCTAGACGAATAGATAGATAGATAGATAGATAGATAGATAGATAGATAGATAGATAGATAGATAGATAGATAGATAGATAGATAGATAGATAGATAGATAGATAGATAGATAGATAGATAGATAGATAGATAGATAGATAGATAGATAGATAGATAGATAGATAGATAGATAGATAGATAGATAGATAGATAGATAGATAGATAGATAGATAGATAGATAGATAGATAGATAGATAGATAATAGATAGATGGATTGATTGATAGACGTCTAGATGAATAGATAGATGGATTGATTGATAGACGTCTAGATGAATAGATAGATGGATTGATTGATAGACGTCTAGATGAATAGATAGATAGATAGATAGATAGATAGATAGATAGATAGATAGATAGATAGATAGATAGATAGATAGATAGATAGATAGATAGATAGATAGATAGATAGATAGATAGATAGATAGATAGATAGATAGATAGATAGATAGATAGATAGATAGATAGATAGATAGATAGATAGATAGATAGATAGATAGATAGATAGATAGATAGATAATAGATAGATGGATTGATTGATAGACGTCTAGATGAATAGATAGATGGATTGATTGATAGACGTCTAGATGAATAGATAGATGGATTGATTGATAGACGTCTAGATGAATAGATAGATGGATTGATTGATAGACGTCTAGATGAATTGATAGATAGACGTCTAGATGAATTGATAGATAGACGTCTAGATGAATTGATAGATAGACGTCTAGATGAATTGATAGATAGACGTCTAGATGAATTGATAGATAGACGTCTAGATGAATTGATAGATAGACGTCTAGATGAATAGATAGATGGATTGATTGATAGACGTCTAGATGAATTGATAGATAGACGTCTAGATGAATTGATAGATAGACGTCTAGATGAATAGATAGATAGATAGATAGATAGATAGATAGATAGATAGATAGATAGATAGATAGATAGATAGATAGATAGATAGATAGATAGATAGATAGATAGATAGATAGATAGATAGATAGATAGATAGATAGATAGATAGATAGATAGATAGATAGATAGATAGATAGATAGATAGATAGATAGATAGATAGATAGATAGATAGATAGATAGATAGATAGATAGATAGATAGATAGATAGATAGAGAGAGAGAGAGAAAGAGAGAAAGAGAAGAAAAAAAAGAAAAAAAATTACCATTTTCACCAAAGATATTAACAAACTTTATGAATTCCAGTAAATGATAGTAAACGATAACGAATATTGATAAATTCCCAGAAATTTCCTATAACTGCGGGAAAAAAAAAAAGATAAAAAGAAAAAAAAGAAAAAGAAAAAGAAAAAACTACATATAGATTATTAAAAAAAACAACTACATATATTAAAAAAAAAAACATATAGATTACAAATATATATACATATATATATGTATATATATATATATATATATATATATATATATATATATATATATATATATATATATATATAAGCAACGTGATAAAAAAAAAAAAAATATTTAGCTTTTTGAGAATATTCATAGATAAATGAATATATAATTAAAGGTATATCTAACAGGCTTATGAATCACGGAATATGAAAAAATTATTAAAGATTATGAGAAGAGAAAATCAAGAGAAATGACCGAAAATATGAAAATAAATCTAAAACACCTTTTTTTAATTTACATTGATCAATATAGTCATATTTTATTTATATCTAATCTGAACGTATTTATTCCCTTAAGTCACTTACTTTTTCCCCCTTATTTTTCCAATTATTAACCACACAACTTACTTATTCCCACACATTTAACTTTTTTAAATTGACTCCACTTACTTTTTTTTTTTTTGACTCACACTTACTTATTTACTCAAACTTACTTACTCACACTTACTTATGTTTACATCAATCTGCTCATATTTTTTCTGCCTAATTTGAATTATTTATTTCCTTAATAATTTATTTTTTAATTTATTTTTTTTTCAGGGAGATATTATAGAAAATGGGTTTAATAGTTTGTTTAAATGATAATAGATGGGTAGAGAGGGGGAAAAATTAAGAAGAAATAGATAGTAATAAAAAAAAATAGAAGAAATAATAGATAATAATAGAAAAATGAAGATAATAGATAATAAAAAGAAAAGAAAAAGAAAGAGAAGAAGAAAGAAGAAGAAGAAAAGAAGAGAGAGAGAGAGAAGAAAAGAGAAGAGAGGAGAGAGAGAGAGAGAGAAAAAAGAGAGAGAGAGAAAAAAAGAAAAGAGAAAAAAAGAAGAGAGAAAAAAAGAAAAATAATTAATAGAAGAAAGAAGAGAGAGAGAGAGGGGAGAGGAGAGAAAAAAGAGAGAGAGAGAAAAGCGAAGGAGAGAAAGCCAAAAAAGAGAAAGAGAAGAAGAAAAAGAAAATAAAAAGGGGAAGAAAAAAACAAACAAACAAACACACACAACAAAACCAAAAACCCAAAAACAACTCCCCCGCCTGCAAGCAAACACAAGAAACTCCCCTCCGCCCTTTCCTTTTGGTTTGCGCATTGAAAATGACGAAAGCTTGCATGGCGCCGTTCCTGGTTTGCCCTTGGGGTATGTTAGGGGGGGGGGGGTCCTGTAAGATGATAATTCTCGTTATTGTTTTTTTGTTTTTTGTATTTTTTTTGTATTATTAAATTATTATCATTATCATTATTTTTGGGTTTATTTTTTTATTAAAAATTTTTTGTTGTTTATTAGTTTTTTAATTATTATTTATTATTTTAAATTTTTTAAATTAAACATTTTTAGCATCATTTTTATTGTTATTATTTTTAAAAAAGTTTAACATTATTATTATTTTTAGATATTTTTAAATTACATTTCATTATCATAAATAAATTTTTAAATTCCCTTTTAAATTAAATTTTTAAATTGTGATCTTTATCATTATTTTTAATTATTATTATTTTTAAATTTAATTATTTTTATCTTTTTTTTTTTCTTTTCCAATTTTATCATCATTTTTCATCTTCCCGCCCATCACATCAAAAGACAGTCCAGTCATCATCGTCATCACTATCAACAACTGTCATCATCATCAAAATTTTTCATTATCATTATGAGGTCATGGGCCCATGATCATTATAATTTAAAGGCACCAAATTATTAAAGAGATAGATAGATAGGGAAAAATAGATAGGTGATAGGAAATTTAAAAGACATAGATATAAAGGGTTAAAATAATTTGATAATAGATAAGATAGATTTGATAAAAAGATAAAAAAAAAAAAAAGAAAAAGAGAAAAGAGAAGAGAGAGAGAGAGAGAGAGAGAGAGAAGAGAGAGAAAAGGGGGAGCAGAAGAGAGAGAAGAGAGAGGGGAGAAAAGAAAGAGATAGAAAATAGATAATAATAGAAAAAGGAAGAAGAGAAACCCAAAATAAAAAAATAGATAGATAATAGAAAAGATAGATAATTAAAATAGATAGATAAAGATAGAGATAAAAAGATAGAGAGGGAGAGAGGCAGACAAAAAAGAAAAAGAGGGGGGGAGAAGGGAAGGGAAAAAAAAGAAAAGGGGGAAAATAGAGGAATAAGTTGAAAAAGAGAGTGAGAGAAGAAAAAAAGAAGGGGAGGCTGTTAGGAAAATAAGGGAAAAAGAGGGAAAGGAAAATAAGAAGAGAAATTTTAGAGAAAAAAAAAAAAGATAAATCGATAGAGAAAGACAAACTGAAAAAAGAGAAACGCAGAGGGGAGAGAGGGGAGAGACAAGAAAAAGAAATTGGAAAAAAAAAGAAAAAAAAAGGGGGGAGAGAAAAAAACAAAAAACATAAATAAATAACAAAATGAAAACCAACAAAGACTCGGGAAAACCCTTTCCCCCTTACTCTTCCCACGACCCTACTCACTCGTTCACCCGAAGCCCACAGTCCACACAGGGGCCCCACAGGCCAAAACAGTGCCACACAGGGGCAGGGGGATGCCCCCATAAGGGCCCCGCCGGGGGTGATAGCACAGTTTCCGGTGATGTGTTGGTTTGAAAACCCAAACGCTTTCCCCTCTCTCCCTCCTTCACGAAAGGGGGAACGAAGAAAAAAACCAGAGAGAAAAAAATTTCCCCAAAAGAAAAAAGATATATAAAGAAAAAGATGAAATTAGGCAACATTAAAGTCTTAAGAGAACGGGGGAACAGACACAGACTGATAAAACGTAGAAAGAGGGAGAGGGATAAGGGAAGAAGAGAGGGGTAAGGGAGGAGGAGAGAAGAAGGATGGAAGATAGGGTAGAGAAGGATAAAAAAAATTTCAAAAGGGGTTGGAATTTCGAGTCAAAAGAAGTTGACTGAGGTTACTCTAGAGGGGAGAGGGGGGAGATGGAGGAGGATGGGGGAGCATGGGGAGGATGGTGAGATGGATGAGGATGGTGGAGGAAGGGGGGAGGATGGGGGAGGATGGGGAGGATGGGGAGGATGGAGGAGGAATGGGGGAGGTTGTGGGAGGAAGATGGGGGGGGAAAAGGGGAGGATTGGGGATGATGGGAGGATGGGGAGGATGAGGGAGGATGGGGGAGGATGGGGGAGGATGGGGGAGGATGGGGGAGGATGGGGAGGAGATGGAGGAGAGGGGGGAGGATATGGGGGAGGATGGGGAGGATGGGGAGGATGGGGGAGGAATGGAGGAGGATGGGGGAGGATGGGGGAGGAATAGGGGAAGGATTGGGAGGATGGGGGAGATGACGGAGGGAAGGGGGGAGGATGGGGATGATGGGGGGGCGGATGAGGGAGGTCATCTGTCGGCCATTTTGAGGCCCATGGGTTCTGTGCAGTGTTCTGCAGAGGGCGGCAGCGGTCGCAGTATGTGAAGTAACTTTCGGCATTGTCTTCATTTGTTCGGCATGTGCGGCAGGAGCTGCAGGTGGCGCAGATGCGCCTGGGCTGCAGCGGCGTCATCTTGCTCATTATGTCTTCATGTTGGTCTTCATTGGGTCTACATGTTCTTCATTTCTTCATTCACTCGCATTTTGTGCGGCAGGGGCGGCAGTTGTCTTCTTGTTGTCGTCAGCGTGGCGGCCATGTGGTGCTTCCATTTCTGTGCATTTGCTTCATTTGCTGCATGTGTGTCTTCGCAGTTTTCTTCATGTTCTTCCATTTGTCTTCAGTTTCTTCATTTTTCTTCATTTTGCTTCATCTTTCGGTCATCTTGCTTCATTATTCTTCATTGTTCTTCATCTTCTGCCAGGTTATCTGTCAGGGGCGTCAGGTGTCGGCATTTGTCTTCCATTTTCTGAGCATTTGTCTGTCATCGGCTTCCAGTTGCTTCATTGTCTTCAGTTTTCTGCATTTTTCTCATGGTGTCTTGCTGTCTGCGTCCATGTGGCTCATTTGTCGTCATTTGCGGCCATTTTTCTGCATGTGTGCTTCAAAGTTTTCGTCATTTTGCGTCATCTGCGGCATTGTGCGTCATTTATCTTCATCGTTCTGCCATGGGGCCAGTAGTCTTCATTTTTTCTTCATTTCCTCTCATTTGTCTACTCATTTTTCTTCATTGTTCGGGCAGGAGGCTGCAGGGGTCTGAGGGTCGCAGTACGCTCATTTGCTTCATTTTTGCGTCATGTTGTGCGTCATGTGGATTCATTTTCGCAGTTGGCGCCGTGCAGGGTGACTGCATGTCATTCTACGTGTTATTCAGGTTGCGGCAGT
>NC_061823.1:38908737-38916237 GCF_019202785.1 Penaeus chinensis
ATATATATATATAATATATATATTTTGACTGCGTGAGGTCCGTGGTTAGAGCGCGGGACTCTGACCCTCGTGATCCGATTTCGTTTCCGTCGGGGCGGTTTTTAAAAAGACTGCCCCACTGACTGCTGGTCGAGCCGAGAAACCGACTTTTGCCTTGGGGAAGCAAACGCGGGTTCGTAGGGAAGTCACCCCGGGGCACAAGTGTTAGCGCGCCGACCGCGGTTGATTGGGTAAGGGCATCCAGTCAGGTAAGGTGACATTGCCATATAACCTCTCAAAAGTGTTGAAGAGGCCTTTTATCTGCAGTGGAAATGAATGATGTTAAAAAAAAAAAAAAAAAATTATTTGTATGTGTTATGTTTGTTGTGTGTGTTGTTTATAAAAGTATATAAGAATAGTATATATATTTTTACACACACATAAATGAAAGATAGTGTGTAAGGGTTTAAAAGGGGGTAGAGTAGACATATAGAGAAATGGATGGATAAATAGATACTGAGATGTATGTTGAGTAGGTGAACCAATAAAAGAAAAGAGAGAAAGCTAAATTAATGATAATAAAATAAAAGAAAGAGGAAAGGAACACCAACAACAACAACAAAAAACATGAATAAAAAAACTAGATTAATTTTCCATCTTCACTTAAATAAAAAAAATAAAGCAATAAATAAATAAATAAAATAAGGGAAAATACCTAAATTTATTCACACTTTCACTTCCACATAAGAAACAAACAGACCAAGCACACACAAAAAGAAAAAACAAATAAAAAGAGAGAGAGAAAAACTAAATTAAATTTCCTCCTTCACTTCCACAGAAAAAGCAAAAAGCAAAAAAAAAAAAAAAAAAGACAAAAAGCTAAATCAATTCTGCTCCTTCCCTCCCACAGAAAAAAAAAACAAGATAAACAAAACAGACAAACAAATAAACAAATAAACAAATAGATAAATTCTCCTACCCTCCCACAGAAAGAACAAGATACACAAACAAACAAACAAACAAATAAACAAATAAATAAATTCTCCTTCCCTCCCACAGCAACATGGCGCGTCGACGCTTCCCAAAATTCTTCGTCTTCTTCGCCCTATTGATCTGGACCGTCAAAATCCTCCACTCCAAGAAGGACAAGCTCACGCCCCTGGACCAACGCGTGCAGGAGGTCGTCCTCGAGGGCAAGAAGGCGTGGGAATTCGAGGATTACTTGGGCGAGGAGGACGCGGAGGAGGCGAGTGACTATGGCAGAGGTCGGGACGAAGGTGAGGAATTCTGGGATTTTTTTTTGAGAGCTTTTGGGTTAATGATGATTATGATGAAGGTGATGATGCGTCCTTTCTGTTTGGGTTGGTAGCGTTGTTGCTATCGTGACTGAGGTTAATGGCTGTTGCTTATGGTGAGGTTTATTTTTAATCTCTCTTTCTGTTTTTCTTTCTATTTTTTTTTCTCTCTTTCCTTTCCTCCCTCTCCCTCTCTCTTTGTCTCCTTCCTTCCCTCCCTCTCTCTCCCTTCCACCATCCCTCCCTCCCTTCTTTCCTTCCCTCCTTCCTCCATCTCTCCCTACCCCCCCCATCCCATCCTCCCTCCCCCTCCCCACCTCCCCCACCTCCTACCTCCTTCCCCCAACCCTCCCTCTTTCGCTCTCCCCCTCCTTCCTCCTCCCCCCATCCCATCCTCTCCTCCCCTTCCCCCATCCCATCCTCCCTCCTTCCCTCCCTCTCCCACCCTCCCCTTCCCTCCCCTTCCCCCATCCCTCCCTCCCTCTCCCTCCCTCCCTTCCCTCCCTCCCTCCCTCCTTCCCTCCACCAGATCGATCTCCCGAAGCTTCATACAGAGACGTTAAGCTAAACGAGAACGGGACAGCGCGAGTTCTTTGGCCAGACGACGAGGAGGGGAACTGTTCGAGGTAAGTTTGAAAAGGAAAAAAGTGTCAAAATTCAGCTCAGGAGAGGTGTTATTGGTAATGAAGAATGGGTGAATGGGTGTGTTTGTTTGTTTGTGGTTTGTGTGTGAAAGTTGGAGTGTGTGCATCGATATCTAGCTATATATTATCTACCTATCGATATATTAATTCATCTATCAGTTGACTCCTCCTTCTAAGTGCATCTTTCTCGTATTTCTCCTCCTAATCCTTCTCCTCCTCTTCCTCTTTCTCCTCCTCTTCCACCTTCTCCTCTCCCCCACCCATCACCACTTCTTCCTCCTCTTCCCCCTTCCCCTCCTCCTCTTCCTCCTCTCCCCAACCCACCTCCCCCTCCCCCTCCTCCTCCTCCTCCCCAACCCACCTCCCCCTCCTCCTCCTCTCCCCAACCCACCTCCCCCTCCCCCTCCTCCTCCTCTCCCCAACCCACCTCCTCCCCCTCCTCTTCCTCCTCCTTCCTCCTTCCTCTCCCCAGGATGGACGTGAGATTCGCCGTCGGGATGACGAGCAGCATCCTTCACTCCTTCCCTCGGTCTGGCAACACGTGGGTCCGCTATCTCCTCGAGGCCGCGTCCGGAGTCTTCACCAGCTCCGTCTACAGCGACAGGACCCTCGTTGCAGCAGGTGTGGTGTGGGAGAGAGAGAGAGAGGGGGGGGGGAGGGGAGAGGGGGGGGGGATTGGGGTGGTGTATGGGGGGGCATGATGGGAAGAGAGAGAGAGAGAGAGAGAGAGAGAGAGGAGAGAGAGAGAGAGAGAGAGAGGGAGGGAGAGAGGGAGAGAGAGAGAGAGAGAGTGAGAGAGAGAGAGAGAGAGAGAGAGAGAGAAAGAGAGAAAGAGAGATTGAGAGATTGAGAGATTGAGAGAGAAAGAGAGAAAGAGAGAGAGAGAGAGAGAGAGAGAGAGAGAGAGAGAGAGAGAGAGGGGTGGGGAAAAGTGGGAGTGGGGATGGTGAGTCGGAGGGGTGGGTTCTTTTTTTTTTTTGGTTTTTATTTTGGTATTTTTCCCCAGTATTGTTTTTACTGAAGTACTTTAAAAGAAAATACACCGAAAAAACAACAACCACTTTAGCCAATGAGAGTGCGCCATGAGATACCAGTTACACCTAGATACATCATCATTTGCATAATTAACTCGATATTATTTCACCTATCAGAAGCAACCCCCCCCCCACTCCCTTACCATAAACAGCCGTCAGAATGCTCTTGGGGAAAAAGTCAAGTTTATATTTGGGTTCAATAGGCTATATGGCATTGGAGCTACCTGATCATATGTACCTTGGGTTTGTGGGGAGAGTGGGGGGGGGGGGGGCTGGAAAAATTGGAGGGAAAGTGTGGATGAGAAGTGGTTACAAGAGCGACTATGAAATGGAAAAGGTAGGGGGAAATGAGGGTGGGGGGGGGGGGCACGATGGGAAGCGAGAGAGAGAGAGAGAGAGAGAGAGAGAGAGAGAGAGAGAGAGAGAGAGAGAAAGAGAAAAAGACATAGAAATAGTGACACAGAAGACAGACAGAAAACAAAGGAAAGAAAGCTAGAGAGAGAGAGAGAGAGAGAGAGAGAGAGAGAGAGAGAGAGAGAGAGAGAGAGAGAGAGAGGGAGAGAGGGAGGGAGAGAGAGAGAGAGAGAGAGAGAGAGAGAGAGAGAGAGAGAGAGAGAGAGAGAGAGAGAGAGAGAGAGAGAGAGAGAAAGAAAGAGAAAAAGACATAGAAATAGTGACACAGAAGACAGACAGAAAACAAAGGAAAGAAAGCTAGAGAGAGAGAGAGAGAGAGAGAGAGAGAGAGAGAGAGAGAGAGAGAGAGAGAGAGAGAGAGAGAGAGAGGGAGAGAGGAGGGAGAGAGAGAGAGAGAGAGAGAGAGAGAGAGAGAGAGAGAGAGAGAGAGAGAGAGAGAGAGAGAGAGAGAGAGAGAGAGAGAAAGAGAAAAAGACATAGAAACAGAGACACAGAGACAGACGGAAAACAAAGGAAAGAAAGCTAGAGAAAGAGAGAGAGAGAGATAGAGAAGAGAGAGAGAGAGAGAGAGAGAGAGGGAGAGAGAGAGAGAGAGAGAGAGAGAGAGAGAGAGAGAGAGAGAGAGAGAGAGAGAGAGAGAGAGAGAGAGAGAGAGAGAGAGAGAGAGAGAGAGAGAAAGGAGAGAGAGAGAGATAGAGAGAGATTAAAAATCCAACAACCTCAAAACGCACTCTTTCTACCTCACCCCTTCCCTTCCCCCTTCTCTCCAGGATACTTGGGCGAGCGACACAAGCTTGGCTGGGGAACAACGCTGGCCACGAAATCCCACTTTATCAAACACTTACAGAAGTACAAGAACATACCCACCGTTACTATTATTCGAAATCCCGCGAGGTAGAGTGTTTTCGAAGACCTGTTCGTGTTTTAAGTATGAAAATGATGTTACAAATTTGATAGTTATGTAAAAAGGTGTTTTAAAGTATAAAAATAGGATGTTAGTGTGATTACCTTATTTTATTTTGTGTTATTAATTTTAAGTATGAAAATTAGGGTGAATGATTTTTTTTTTTTTTAAATATGAATAGTAAATCGATTTTTAAAACAATTTTCCTTCTCTTACAGAATATATATAAACTTTTAATTAATTTCTTACCAAATCAGCATAAATCTTTAATTCGTTGATCAGTTGCCTAATTTCTTACCAGCATCAATATTAATCCTTAATTCATCGATCTACCTATTAATTCCTTACCAGACCTAACATAAATAATGAATTCATCGATCCATTTATTCACATTATTTACCTAACGACGCCATCTTTCCCCTCCAGTGTGTTCGTATCCTTGTGGAGTCACGGTGCATTTATTTAGTTACGCTTTTTACTTATTCACACCTTCTGTTTATTCCTTTCTTTTACCTGGCGGCGTCCTCCTTCTCCTCCAGGGTGTTCGTGTCCCTGTGGAGTTACGTGAACCTGAAAGACCGACGGCGAAGGCACGTGGAAAGTGTGGCCGAGTCGAGCCTCCGGACGCAAGGTAAAGGTCCTCCATTTTGTCCTGAATTTCACAAGCGTAAACATTAGTATTCTTTTTTTTCTCAAGACTCCGCCCCCCCTCTAGAGTGTACAGATATAGGAGATTAAAAGATAATGATGAGCTCTGTCGTATGATCTCTTATTTGAACCGGGTCTTTGGTTTTATGTTCTAAAATGCTTACGTCAGAGTTTAACGCTCTCCCTTCTGTGAATTCTCTTCTCAGTAATTTCTCGCTTTCTTTCTCTCTCTCTCTCTCTCTCTCTCTCTCTCTCTCTCTCTCTCTCTCTCTTCCTCTCTCTCTCTCTCTTTCTCTTTCTCTCCTTCCCTCTATAATCCCCCCCTTTCTCACTCGGTTATTTTACCTTCTGTGAATTCTCTGCGAAATTCATCCCATTCTTAGTTAGTGATCACCGGGTGTTAAGTATAACCCTTCCTTTTTGCAAAAGAAGCCCACCCCAGCCACATCTGCGGTACCACCCTGCTACTAAATATCAAGATGAATTCATTGAAAGAATGAAGACTTTACTCCTACCAGCCTGGATCACTTTGATGAAACTCTCTGTCAGCAAGTTGGCAATATCATTACTTAAATACAGCCCAAAAGCCCTGCCAAGCACGGATCTTTATCCTCCAGAGGTGGACATGCACAACAACTGAACAAATACCCTGAGATAAAACTTCTTAGAAGGCTCATACGATCTACAGTAAGTCAGCTACAACACTTGGGGAAAAAGCTAGGGATCTTGTGTTTTGCGTAAAAAGATCAGTGAGATAATAACTCGAAACTGGGAGGAAAAATCAGCTGACTCAATGACACCCATGAAAAACGTATGGAAGGAACTCAACAAGATTAAAGGCAATACATGCAGTGTAGCACCCCACCCATATCCAGAAAGGGTAGTCTCATCTCTCCTCAATAAATGGTGTGAGGACTCTTCTCTTGATAATCTCCCATTACCCATACGCAGGTGCTCCCTTAAATTAAGCCATCAGAACGAAACTGACTATCAGTGCCACCTCTTAGATGAGGCTGATGCACCATTTACAAGGGAAGAACTCCTTTCAGCCATTAAGACTTAAATCCACCTGGGGAGGATGGAATCACTTATGACATCCTCCGACTTCAGGGGAAAAAATCCTCTTCTTGATCACTTCAACTTAACCTACACGGCAGGCATCTTGTCCACCACTTGGAAACGAGCAATCATCGTTCCCATCGTGCCTTCTAAAGAGGTTCAGCAAAAAGTGTGCTTTCCTTGGTCTCATGATCAACCCAATCAAAACTAAGCATATTTCCAGGCCTTACATTCCAAGGTTTGGTGGACAAACTATTGCAAGAACTGACACCTATAAATATCTTGGTGTTATGGTGACTGTAACCACCTCATGTCCCACAACTCTCGCTTTACCAAGGAAATTGTTTGAAAGATCAAGGAACGTTGCCTTGAGTGTTTAAGACCATTGCAAAACATAAGTAACAGATATGTAGGTTCCTCCCTGAGAGTCCTAAGGTTGATGTATATCTCCCTTGTCAGGTCCATGGTAGACTATGCAAGCCCAATTATAGTATGTTGCCACCGAGTGCCCTCAAACCTTGAACTTTTACAGAACAAGGCCATGAAAATTATACTTGGGTGCCCAGTGACTGCTAAAGTTCTCGTCATGAGGAAAGAGCTAGACCTCCACAGTCATGTCGCACAAGTTATAACCATATTTCAGATTCCTGTAGGTTCTACCCAGACCACGAATCTCCAATGTTCAATCAAATGAGATAAATTATAGATTTAGGCATGCCTGGCCTCGATACTCCAATCTCGTACAGTCCAACTTAAAACGAAAAACCAAAACTGCTCATACTATTATGTTCTTCAATATATGGAACAACGAAGTTATTAACATTCCAGAAACAGTACTTGCTGCTCCTTGGCACAGAACTCATGTACATGCTCATATTGATAAACTAATAGGGTCTAAATCCATGGCTTCAAAAACGGAACTAAAAGCTCACTACTTGAAATATATAGATGGCATTCTTCATCCCCCTCATCCCCCCATGGTACGCCCCCACTTACAATCTACTGTGACGCCTCCATTGATCCTCATGGAGCAGCAGGGATTGGTGTGCTAATTCCTGATATAGAAGAAAGTGTGTGCATTTCCAACTGGACAAGCACAACTGAGTCAGTATCCATATGTCATGCCATTAAGAAAGGTAATGATCAGCAACGACACCTAGCGGTCTTCTCTGACAGCCACGGCGCACTCTATAGACTTACTGCATTTAGTCCAGGACACATGGTAACTAGGAATATCCTGCATCAAATTTCTAGCCTATCAGAGTAGGGTATACAAGTGTCACTATACTGGATACCCTCTCATATAGGAAGATCATTATGTGACAGGGTTGATCAGTTAGCCAGATTAGCACTTTCCCACGAAGATCCATATCATGCAGTACTATCTCTCAATCAAATGGAAAAAAAACAACAACAAAAAAAACAAAAACAAAAAAAACGTGTTATCAGCTGTCTTCGAGATTATGAAAGTCAGATATGGGCCACTGAAAGGATGAAAAGACGGACATGGTACTATCTGGCAT
>NC_061823.1:38928737-38931237 GCF_019202785.1 Penaeus chinensis
TCGTTCTGCTTTATCTTTACCTTTAGTTCTTCCCAATTTACCTTTTCATCAAACTTCCCTCTATCTCCCTCCTTTGCATCTATCGACTTGCCTCCTCAGCCTCCCCCTCCCCCTGCCTCCCTCTCTGCCTTCCTCCCTTCCTCTCTCTCTCTCTCTCTCTCTTCCTCTTTCCCTTCCTCTTTCTTTCTCTCTCTCTCTCTCTCTCTCTCTCTCTCTCTCTTTCCCTTCCTCTTTCTTTCTCTCCCTCTCTCTCCCTCAGCCTTCCTCTTTCTCTCTTTCTCCCTCAGTCTTCCCCCCTTTCCCCTCTCTCCCTCCTTCTTTCCCCTCCCTTCCTCCCACCTTATCCTCCACACCTTCCCTCTCCCACTTGACCATCCCGTCTCGTCCCCACAGGATGGAGGTGAGATTCGCCGTCGGGATGACGAGCAGCATCCTTCACTCCTTCCCTCGGTCTGGCAACACCTGGATGAGGTACCTGATCGAAGCGGCGTCCGGAGTCTTTACCGGATCTTGCTACAACGATAAGACGCTTATAAGAAGTGGTACGTAAGTGTGTGTGTGTGGTGGATGGGTGGATGGGTGGGGGTTTGACGTGTGTGTGTGTAGAGGAGAGTGGGTGGATGGGTGGGTGGGTGGGTGACGTGTGTGTGTGTGTAGAGGAGAGTGGGTGGGTGGGTGGTTGTGTGTAGAGGAGGGTGGGTGGGTGTTTGACGTGTGTGTGCGTGGTGGATGGTGGGTGGGTGGGTGTGTGTGTGTAGAGGAGAGTGGGTGGGTGGGTGGTTGTGTGTAGAGGAAGGTGGGTGGGTGGGTGTGTGTGTGTGACGTGTGTGTGTAAATGGGAGGAAGGTATGTGTGTGTGTGTGTGTTAGTGTGGAGAGGAAGGTCTGGGTGTATGGGGGTGTGGGAAGTTAATGTGTGTGTGTGTGGTATAGGGAAAAAGAGAAAGAGAGAGAGAGAGAGAGAGATAGAAAGAGAGAAAGAGAGAGAGAGAGAGAGAAAGAGAGAGAGAGAGAGAAAGAGAGAGAGAGAGAGAAAGAGAGAGAGAGAGAGAAAGAGAGAGAGAGAGAGAAAGAGAGAGAGAGAGAAAAAGAGAGAGAGAGAGAAAGAGAGAGAGAGAGAGAAAGAGAGAGAGAGTGAGAAGGGAAAGGGGGTTAGGAAGAATTAGAAAAAAAAACTCCACCCCTCCTCTCCCCCTATAATTCTCACCAAAATCTCCCTTTTTACCCCCCCCCCTTTTTCCCCAAGGGTTTAAGGGAGAACGAGACAGCATATATTGGAAGACGACCATCGTAACCAAAGCCCATTTTGCGAAACACGTTGGGAAGTACAAATATCGCCCCACCGTCATAATTATCCGGAATCCCGCAAGGTGGGAGACTGCTCTTGTTTTCGTTTTTCCCTCTTCTCTCTCTCGTTCTCTCTCTCTCGTTCTCTCTCTCGTTCTCTCTCTTTCGTTCTCTCTCTCGTTTTCTCTCTCGGTCTCTCTCTCGTTTTCTCTCTCGGTTATCTCTCTCGTTCTCTCTCTGTTCTCTCTCTCGTTCTCTCTCTCGTTCTCATCTCTCCGTTTCCTCTCTCTTTCGTTCTCTCTCTCTACGGTTCTCTCTCTCGTTTCTCTCTCTCGTTCTCTCTCTCGTTCTCTCGCTCGTTCTCATCTCTTTCGTTCTTCATCGGCCTCCGTCCCCGGGGGGCCCGGGGGGGGCCCTCGTTTTCTCTCTCGTTCTCTCTCTCGTTCTCTCTCTCGTTTTTCTCCTCTCTCGGTTTCTCTCTCGTTTTCTCTCTCGTTCTCTCTCTCGTTCTCTCTCTCGGTCTCTCTCTCGTTCTCTCTCTCGTTCTCTCTCTCGTTCTCTCTCTCGTTCTCTTTTCTCGTTCTCTCTCTCGTTTCTCTCTCTCGGTCTCTCTCTCGTTCTCTCTCTCGTTCTCTCTCTCGTTTTCTCTCTCGTCTCTCTCTCGTTTTCTCTCTCGTTTTCTCTTTTCGTTTTCTCTCTCGTTCTCTCTCTCGTTCTCTCTCTCGTCTCTCTCTCGTTCTCTCTCTCGTTCTCTCTCTCGTCTCTCTCTCGTTTTCTCTCTCGTTCTCTCTCTCGTTTCTCTCTCGGTCTCTCTCTCGTTTTCTCTCTCGTTCTCTCTCTCGTTCTCTCTCTCGTTCTCTCTCTCGTCTCTCTCTCGTTTCTCTCTCGTTCTCTCTCTCGTTCTCTCTCTCGTTCTCTCTCTCGTTCTCTCTCTCGTCTCTCTCTCTCGTTTTCTCTCTCGTTCTCTCTCTCGTTTTCTCTCTCGGTCTCTCTCTCGTTTTCTCTCTCGTTCTCTCTCTCGTTCTCTCTCTCGTCTCTCTCTCGGTCTCTCTCTCGTTCTCTCTCTCGTTCTCTCTCTCGTTCTCTCTCTCGTCTCTCTCTCTCTCTCTCTCTCTCTCTCTCTCTCTCTCTCGCTCTCTCTCTTTCTCTCTCTCTCTCGTTCTCTCTCTCTATCTCTCTCTTTCTCTTTCTCTCTTTCTCCCTTTCTCTCTCTC
>NC_061823.1:38952364-38977364 GCF_019202785.1 Penaeus chinensis
CAATCGATGCATATCGCTTTCATCCGCACCATCGCTTCGACCAAGCTCAATACCCCGATTCTCACGAGGCCCTTGCCCAGGTGCGGCGCCGGCCTCCGCGTGTGCAAGCTGGGTCGCGCCGGCGTGGCCCACATGCTGGCGACGAGCAAGTACCACAAGAGCCGCGACGTGGACGAAATCCTCCAGCTGGCGGAGGGCTCCTCGTCCGCCGGCGTGTACGAGGACGAGGGCGCCTCCCAGGACTCGCGGGTGGACGTGGGCGCCATGCCCTCAGGCCCGCAGGATCGGAAACCCTTGGCGTGGGTGACGTGTCTTCAGTACGGCGCCCTGTCGTCTCTCATGACGGAGCCGGAGCACCGACGGAGGGGCCTCGCTCAGCTGGTGATGGAGGCGTCGGCGAGGGGCATGGCCAGCCAGGGCCTCGTCCCCCACGCCTATGTGGAGAAGGATAACGAACCGTCCTTCAGGATGTTTAGCAGGATGGCCGGATGGCGCAGGGTTCATGACGCCATCTTTATGCATACTTAGGGAGGGGAATCTTTGGCTCTTTCTTTCTTAGTAATTCTCTCTCTCTCAATCTCTCTCTCTCTCTCTCTCTCTCTCTCTCTCTCTCTCTCTCTCTCTCTCTCTCTCTCTCTCTCTCTCTCTCTCTCTCTCTCTCTCTCTCTCTCTCTCTCTCTCTCTCTCTCTCTCTCTCTCTCTCTCTCTCTCTCTCTCTCTCTCTCTCTCTCTCTCTCTCTCTCTCTCTCTCTCTATCTATCTATCTATCTCTCTCTCTCTGTCGATCTCCCCCTCTCTCTTTCTCTCTGCCCCCCCCCTCCCTCTCTGTCTGTCTGTCTGTCTGTCTGTCTGTCTATCTACATATATCTGTCTCTCCGTGTCTCTGCCTATTCCGGATGTGAGATATCTCTTGATGTTACGAAGCTAATGAGATATGACAATCAGGAAACAGTGACACCATACTTTTACTGGCATGACATTTAGATCATTCAAAGTCCCTCTGCCTAAGATATATACGAGTTTGTTATTAGAACTCATTATCTTTAGTATTGTTAGTAGTCCAATGGTCTTGTCTTCATCACTGCCAACTTTCCAGGATCTAATTGTCGTTATTGTTATTATTGTTTGATTTCTATATTATTGTTAGTTTCATCATTACTGTTATTTGTACGGTATCCTAATTACCGTTGAAATTGTTCTTCAACGATTCTTATATCTGTACATTAACTCATTTTCAAAGATTATGTTCTCTAAAATGAATGTTTATATTTGATAAATTATACCAGAGAAAATATACCGGTGTTTGTATTTCCAACAACGAAAGTTCTAAGTTACTTAACTTCGCTATGACTGGGCTCTTTAAGATTGGGCAAGAGTATTCGGAATATAGTCATCAAACTAAGCTGTTATATGATGTGATAAGGTTATCCATAATTACGAATACTAGTCTACAATTGTCTGAGTTTATTCTTCACTATAAACATTTCGTCAATATGGAATATTTCACTGACCTACCGTCATGAACTTCATCCAAGCATGGAACTAGGAACGTAGAGCGTCTGCCCCATGAACGTTTATTCTGAAAACAAACGCATCATTTACCTTTTGCCGAGAGTACTCAGAACCTGTTGAGCATTTTTTGAGTCGGAGAATATTATTCCTCAATTCTGAATTAATACGAACTTTTTTTTGGTGAAAAGTAAGCCCAATAGCGCAGACATATACCCTTCTGCAATCTTGGTATTGCAAAATAACGTTGCATTCTTATACGTTTTTGGGTGTTTCGAGATGCTTAGTGAAAGGTTTAAAGGTTTTACTGCTTGGTATAGGTATTCATATTGTTAATATCATTATTGCTATTACCATTATTGTCATTAATTTCTTTATATATGTCTATATTTTCACAACAATACATTTTGGTGCACCATATACGGAGAGGAAAGACCGTAGATTTTAGCCCTTAACTCGTGAATAAGTTTTTGATAATTGTGTGATAATTTACACTACACGCTGTTTCTATTCGAGAAGATCCTACTTACACCTTTATGTTTATTAGTTAATGACTAAACTAATAAAGGAATTTCATTCATGTTTTTTTTAGTTCGAGTATGTATATATATATGTACACACACACACACACACACACACACACACACACACACACACACACACACACACACACACACACACATATATATGCATACATACATACATATATATGTATACGTAAATATATTCATATACATATACAAACGCACATGTATATGTGTGTATATATATATTATATATATATATATATATATATTACACACACACACACACACACACACACACACACATATATAGACGTGTGTGTGTGTGTGTGCGTGTGTGTGTGTGTATGTGTGAGTGTGTGTGTGTGTGTGTGTGTGTGTGTGTGTGTGTGTGTGTGTGTGTGTGTGTGTGTGTGTGTGTGTGTGTGTGTGTGTTTCAAAAAGCCTGAAGTAAAACCGTTTAGGACAATTGATATTCATGGACTGCCAAATCTGGTAACACGTAATTCAATTATTCTGCATTTAATGACAATCATTTACTGAATATCGCTGGATTTTTTTTTTTTATATACAAGAGAAATACCCGCATGCGATACAGGATATGCAGTGCTTAAGTAAATTTGCAAATGATTCCTCTGTTAACTGAAACATTGATCAGATGTTGAAGGATTAGTCATAGCAATGTGAATTATACATTGGCAGTCAGAAGCATACGGACGCACGCACGCACACACGTCATATATATACGTATATCGGACGTTGCGAGAAATCAGTATTCTCATGTCAAGTGCGCCGTAAGCATATTTGAGATAAGTGTCATATTACGAATTTATTTATCAAGAGGAAGCCAATTTTTGGATCCCGTGACGATTACAGTCTCATCGTAATTGCAACACTTATAACTACCGATTATATGGAGTGCAATACGCTTCCTGATCCCTTTGACGCGGACGGTTTTGGGTTTGCTCTCATGTTTCTGTGATTGACAGACTTTATTTTCAATATAATGGTGCAATTTACGTAAAAGCGAACACGTGGATGATAAGTAGGAAGGATATGATTCATAGACCTCGTGTAAATTGTCTGAAACGTGAGAGCATTTGATTCTTAAGAGAAGGAGTCAAGATCGACGCTCATTTATTTTATTCCTTTGGTTCGGAGTTCCTCCGAATTTATTAACTGTCGGAATCTAAGCTAAGTGTCAGAAGGAGAATCGAGTTTCAAAATAACACGTAGTTGGTTAAACAATCCTGATAAAAGGGTGTCGGACGACCAGTACCGATGCTCTTTTGTTTTCCGTCCCGGGCCGCAGTTCCTCGGGGTTTATTGATCCCAGTTGTAAACACACCATGGCAGGAGTCGGAGGGGAAGGACCGCTCCTCCTCGCCCTTTCCTCCTCGTTCCTTCTCCCGGGTGTGAATGGCAAGCCCTCGACGGGGACGGATCTCGAAATAGACGAGAAGTACCAGAACACGCATAGGATTGACAGCTTGAATATCCTCCTATACACCTTTTTACTGATCCTAACTGTGGTGACGATATGGATCTTCAAATACCGAAGGGCAAGGTATTTGCACGAGACCGGCCTGGCTGTCATTTACGGTGAGGATCTGACTTTCCCTTCGGTTTTTCCCGTGTCCTCGAGGGTGAGGAAGGGATGGTAGTTACCTGAAGAATCAAGGCTTTATTTTTTTCCTCCTATTTGCGTCGTGTCGAGGGCAGACTGACGCGGCGGAAATTTCGAGAATTGTTTCTGTGGGGAATAATTTTTTTTTGTTTTTATTTTTGCACGTGGACGAATTCGTATTTTGAGTGAGATAGAAGGGAATAACGGAGGAAATTTTTACTTTCGTGAGATTATGTATTGTCATTTTGTATTATTATTATTTCTTAGCATGATGTAATGGGTATGAGTGAGGAATATTTATTTTTTTTGTCAGAAAAGGAGTGAATATTCAGTAGATGATATGTAATCTGCTTGTTCTAATTATATGGCTTGTGATTTTTAGAAGGTAATAAGTTCCAAAGTTAGCATTAAATACAGAACTGATGAGTTTTGATATTTATACAAACCTTGGCTTTCCTACCCTTATGATTATTCCCTAGAATCAATATAAATATGATAATCCCCCCTGTACCCCCCATTATTAGCACTGTGCCAATTGTCACAATAATTTTGTATTAAAAACACAACATTAAGAACTCTGGCTAGGTGAGGGTGTTGTGGACAGTGATATGTAGTGGATATTTTTGTTATTTTGCAGTAAATATGAGGCTGCAGTAGCTGTACCTGTGTTGTTTATAACTCTGTTTCTTATTTTCTATAAGATGGCGTTGTTCATGTCCCTCTATCTCGGTTAGTCATTCTGAAATCACAGTGAATAATTATTTTAGGATTGATAACAAGATATATAATGAACTGTGCATTGATTATGTATTACAGTCTTTTAACATGTATAATACAAGCTAAATAGTGCATGGCCTTGATAGATTGATGAATTTGAAGACATATTTCTTGCATGGCAAAAATGACTCAAATTACAAGTATTAAGATTATCTAACATGAGAAATTTGTGAAAATGATGGGAAAATGGGTAATTCTTTACAGTTAAGATGCACTTGCCAGAGGCTAAGTCCCCAACTCCACATCACAGTATCTATTTAACAGTCTAAGTCGCTGTGGCCGGGCATATCCTCTTGGCAATGCCCGAAGGGAGGGTTGATATAAGGTTCTGCCCCCCAACACCCTCTAGGAAATACTGTTTTTACCTCAGGATGCATAGCAAAATGAAGCTGAAACTCAGGATCAGAGAGTGGACTTAAGGTGTGAGCAGCTCTTTGTCCCTATTTGTGGGCTACCATTTGATTATTTCTTGTACCAGTGGCTGCAACATTTTGTCATCTAAAAGAACATCAGCCTCTATTTGCCCCAGCTTAGTGGGTCCATGCTGTAAAGATTTATCAGAAGATGGATCATTATGATCATAAACATTACCAGTATCAGTTTTGGGTTTCACTTTTATTTTATCATCTAATGAACCAGCCCAAGCTCTGTTTTCTATGTAGTGGTTTTTACTGGAGCTCTTTCTTGCACACTAATGGAGGTTTAAAACTATGATTTTTCCCATGTTGCTCAAATTATCAAGTATTGTAGGCATGGAAAATTTCTTGATTTATGCTGGGTATGTTTGTAGACTCCTTGAATCTGTATTTGAGTTCTTTATACTGTCTTATAAATGCAGGCACAAGTACATTCATCACTAAATTGATATTGTCAGGTTGCGTATGATGTTTAGTGTTCGCTTATGATCATTTTAGTTCATGGGCATTGTCTACAGTAAACGTGCTCATGTTAATTAGAGTGGCACTATGTTTAGCAGTTAACAAGGCCTCTATACCTGTCGGTGCTCAAGCAAAGGCCAAGTGATCTCCTCTTTGGCAAGATAGAACACAAAGGCTTCCCCTAGGAAATTGTCCAAGTAATTAATATTACCAAGGGCAGCGCAAAGAGGTAGAGGGAAATGGACACAACTATCTCATAGGGCTTAAGAAATAGTTATAAATAACGCAGGTACAGCTGCTGCGCCTTATATTTACAGTGCAAGATAAAAATATCATGTGCATACTGGATATTCTCACATGGTCCAAATGCCTAATTTAGTTATTGAATACTAAGATGAAGATTGTGTGTGGGGGGGGGGGATGTTGGTCTAAGCTGGAAGTGTGAATGATTCACCAACACTTTTTTTGTGGATGAGAAGAAGCGTAGGAAAATTATTGCATTGTTCCTTCATTGATTTTAAGAAAGGTTAAATTGGACTATTATTTGAGTTTAAAGGATTTATGCTATTGACATTTTACAGGCTTAGATATGTAGATCCTTTCTTAATATATGTGTATTTACTTCATACTTCAGATTGATATTCTCACCCTCTTATCAGTGGTGATATCTTATCGTGAAATCTTGGACAATTATCAGATTATGTCAACCAGATTGGAGGCACTTCCTTATCAGGAACTGTCTTCTGGGAAATACTCATCTGGAGATTGCAATTAAATTATTTGGTTCCAAACTAAATGAAATGAAATTTGTATTAACTTTCTATAATACAGGCAATGGTAGATGAAGAATTTTAGATCTCTGCAGTATGTTGGCAATAGCAGACAGAATTTTTAAAATCCACAAAGAGATGTGCAGACAGATTATGCAGCTTCATATGATATAGAAAATTAAAGGATTCTATTATTATTATTGTTGGTGATATTTCTTCCTCTTTTTCTTCTTCTTTTTTTTTTCCTTGTCTTATCTTCTTTCTTCCTTTCTTTATTCTTGTTTCCTTTTTCTTCTTTCTTCCTTGTTTTGAAATCATTATTGTTGTTGATGTTACTAATTTTGATTTTACTGTTGTTGTTATAGTTTGTTTTTGATATGATAATTGTTATGATGTTGGGATTATTATTATTATTACAGTTATTGCTGTTATCAATGTTATTATTGCTAGTATTGTTATTATTATTACACACAAACACACACACAAACACACACACAAACACACACACACACAAACACACACAAACACACACAACACACACAACACACACACACACACACACACACACACACACACACACACACACACACACACACACACACACACACACACACACACACACACACAAACACACACACACACACACACACACACACACACACACACACACACACACACACACACACACACACACACACACACACACACACACACAAATTATTATTCAAGATGTATTTTTGTTTGGGTTTGTTTTGTAAAGAAATTATATATATTGAACTTTTTTTTTTTTTCCCGTAGAAATTTTAAGTCCTCATTAAGTTACCATGAGTAAAAGGAAAGATATTTACTCTGCATAGAAATTCCCAAATGGTTTCTACTAGGATAATGAATAGGTTAAGTAGGTGAAGGTATGTAGGACTATCAAAAATTATGAAAAATACATTTTTTGGTAGCACACTACTTAGAGTAAAGACGAGATTAAAGCGTGCTTGCAAGATTCTCGATACATGTATAATCTTCGATGATTAAACATCCAAATGCCTGTTAACCACAGCAGAAGCCTAGACTGCTCCTTATTCAGTTGCAACATAAATACCCAAACTGTGCCTCTGATTTTATTAATGATCATTGTGCCTTTCCCCCTCACATGCACCCCCCCCCCCCACCAACTTAGCAGAAAATTTGACAAATGCAGTTTGTCTTGTTTCTCCACTATTAACCTTTTGATTGAGTTGTGTCCCATGTTCATACCCGGCCAGAAATGGTTATAGGAAATACTACCATAAAAGTGTGTCTGGAGGAATTTGATACTGTCACCCTATATGCAACTACAGAGGTGCAGTCCCTTCCATTCACCACTCAGTGTTGCCAATGTGCCAATATCCAGGTTGATGTCTATAGCCCAAACATAGCCCAGGACCAGTGGGGGACAGGGCTGAAGGGTTGACTTGTGGAATTTTAATGGTGATTTTGACATTGGTTAAAGAAAGTGGAAGTATTTGAAATGTGGGCCAAGGTTTGAGTATAGAAGATTGGTGACTGAATTTCCACCAAAATGCAGTATTTATTTTGCAACGGATTATCATATGGCTAATGGATTCTGTTCTTGTACTCTTTCTCAGTCACATTTCCCTAACCCTCTCTATCATTACTTTTACTACCTGGCTGCTCATCTAGGTATATGTAACTGGAAAATGACGACTTCCAGATACCCAGGAATGTGATATTTCTCCTCCCAAACTGTTTCTCATTATATCTTGATGGTATTGGTGTAGACACTGATGATGGGTTCAGCAAAATTGAGATGCTAGTTAACTCTGAGGTGGAGAAATCCTATGTGGTGTTAGTCATAAGCTCTCTAACAGTCACAAAAGATATAGGTTCATGATTTTCTTCTTCTTCTTCTTCCTCTTCCTCTTCCTCTTCCTCTTCCTCTTCCTCTTCCTCTTCCTCTTCCTCTTCCTCTTCCTCTTCCTCTTCCTCTTCCTCTTCCTCTTCCTCTTCCTCTTCCTCTTCCTCTTCCTCTTCCTCTTCCTCTTCCTCTTCCTCTTCCTCTTCCTCTTCCTCTTCTTCTTCTTCTTCTTCTTCTTCTTCTTCTTCTTCTTCTTCTTCTTCTTCTTCTTCTTCTTCTTCTTCTTCTTCTTCTTCTTCTTCTTCCTCTTCCTCTTCTTCTTCTTCTTCTTCTTCTTCTTCTTCTTCTTCTTCTTCTTCTTCTTCTTCTTCTTCTTCTTCTTCTTCTTCTTCTTCTTCTTCTTCTTCTTCTTCTTCTTCTTCTTCTTCTTCTTCTTCTTCTTCTTCTTCTTCTTCTTCTTCTTCTTCTTCTTCTTCTTCTTCTTCTTCTTCTTCTTCTTCTTCTTCTTCTTCTTCTTCTTCTTCTTCTTCTTCTTCTTCTTCTTCTTCTTCTTCTTCTTCTTCTTCTTCTTCTTCTTCTTCTTCTTCTTCTTCTTCTTGCCTTCACAATATGCCAGATGCTCTATATCTGATTCCCAAATTAAACTTGTTATTGTACATGTCATTATGTATATGGATATATTTATTTTTAGATTATGTATTGTTCCAGACATGGACCATCAGTATTTATTGCTCAGTAACCTTTCCAGACCTTCGCTTCATATTAATTTTCCTTCCCCAGGTTTGATAGTCGGAGCCATCCTGAGGTACAGCGGGGACAACACCCCCGTCAGCCACATGGTGGTTGACCCCAAGGAGCCACAGACCTACCACGGGGATGCCCCTCCAGACACCCTCTGGTTGAAGTATGGAGGTGAGAAGGGAGTGGAAGTGTGTTGGGGATTAATGTGTGTATGTGTTTTTGCCTTCAGGTTTATGTCTGTGAAATAGATGTTTTGATTTTGTGGTTGCCTTGTGGTTGCTGTACTTGTAGATGGTTTATCTGTTTGCCATTTCAAGAGGTTCCATTCATGCAAAGTCCATGGTAGGTTGCTGATCACAAAGAGCCAATTCTCTTCAAGGGGAGTTTGGAATAAATTGTATTTTACTCTTCTCTCCATTGTTTTCTGTTTTATGTGCATATCTGCATAAAACATACATACAGTGAATACAATACACATTACATATATTGAGAGTGGACAAAAGGAATGTGCAAAATCCAGTGAGAAGGTGTGAGACTCTTCAAGGTGTGGTCATGAGAAACTAGTGACCCAGAATGCCATGATTATGATGACCACAAAATTGTGATCATGGTCCCTGAGTTTTGATCAAATACTTGAGTTTTCTTGTGCTAGTGTAAGACAAAAATGTGAGAATTTAGAGGAAGCTTTTTTTTTTATGAAGTTTTTCTGTATCCCATGAAAGTGTATGTGAAAAAGTCATCAGGAACTCAGCACCTTCAGGAAATTCAGAAAGAGTCGAGGCATTGAATAATTGAATTATCCAATTACAGGTAATGAGATTGAGTTGCCCATTAGTTTTACAAGCTCCATGAATTTTATTTTTCTGATTTAAGTAGAGATGCTACACCTGCAAAAAGAATCTTCCAGATCAAAAGTCCTCTTTTCACCTTGCTTGCATCAACCAGTTAACTTTAGCCAATGGAAAAGGTAGTTCCTTTCTACTAGGGTAAACGCGTGTATTTTCTTCCATGCAGATATTTTCAATCACTCGAATCCAGTTTCATTTGGTTGTCTGAGAAAGGTGTAGAGGAAAGAGTAAATAACAAGGTGGAGGGAGATGGGAAAGACAAAGGGAGAGCAGAAGGTGAAGGAGGCATGGGTGAGACATGCGCTACTTGTTACTCTTTCTGTTTCGAGCATTCACTGGTTCTCTGCATGTCATCTGTGACTTCCTTTTATTTGGTACATATAGTGGATATGGTGAATGAATTGTGATCATGAGGCAAAGGAGAATTGAGAATTAGGCAAAGGTTGCTGCACAGACCTGACTCACTCAGTCTGTGCAAATATTGTTTACAGAATTTAAAAAAAGCTTTATTCTGAGATTAAGAAACACATTTGATTGAAATTTTCAGAAGAAGATTGCCCTTATTATACACATACAGACTGGCACGATCCCCTTTATTTTTCATGCTACCTCTTGTAATAACCAAAAAAAATAGCATAAAGGTTGGTTTAGGAACATTATGACAGTAAGTTTGAAATGAGTGATTTTTTTTTTACCCCAAGTGTTGCGTCTGGCTCTAAGGTCTGACCATAATACTGTCTTCAGATGCACAAAAGTGTATATGTTTTAGGTCTACAATCAGGACTACAATACATTGGATAGATACATATTGGGATTTCTTTTTTTTGCTTTTACATATAAATTGTTTTATGGTGTCTTCCAAATTTAGGATACATAGACATGCAGGCAGATGTTAAGTGGTGTGAATGTTATTAGCAGTATTAATATTATTATTGCTGTTATTATTATTGTATTATTTTTGTTATTACTGTTGTTATTGTTATCATCATCATCATCACCATCAATATCAACATCACCATTATTATCATTATCATGATCATTATCATTATCATTATCATCATCTACATCATTATTATTATTATTATTATTATTATTATTTTATTATTATTATTATTATTATTATTATTATTATTATTATTATTATTTATTATTAATATTAATTATTATTATTATTAATTATTATTATTTGCAAGAACTAATCTTGTATGTTCATAAGAACGTCAGTTGCTGAGAATATTGATTCAGGTATATATTGATTTCTTTGATGTTTGTTGTTTTCAAAAAAGCATAAAATATTGAATACATTTCTTTTACTTTTTTCAGGTAATATAAATGCTAGCCAGAACAGAACATACGCATACTCTTTCAGGGGAGAGATTCCTGAAAGCTTAGAAGATGAGATTGTTCAGAAGGTAAGTTCAAAGTTTTTTTTTTTTCTGTGATGGATGTAACAGAGAATACTTCTTGTTTATTAAGCAAGGAGAAATGCTATCAGTTTAGTTAAGTTTTGGTTTTAGGTTTACACTGGCGTCTGTGTATGTAAGAGGGATTTATATTTCAGAATGAAGGTTGTTTATTAGACTAGATAGAATTATATCAAAGTTTAGTGTTTGAGCTTTATATAAGCTTGAGTTATGTTGAACAGATGCTTGAGTTATGTTGAACAGATGTTCATGCTTCCTGCATTATGTATGTTTATGCTTCATTGGTCACTTTAGCCAAATATTATGGTTGGATGATTTCCTTCTGTGTTTATTTCCACGTTTCCTCTGTATGTTGCCTTTTCCTGTTCCTGAAAATTTCCAGCTTGACATAATGAATTTTGTTTTCCTTTCAGGCAACTTTTGATCCTGAAATCTTCTTTAACATCTTGCTGCCTCCCATTATCTTCAGTGCTGGCTACAGTCTCAAGAGGGTATGTGTGAAATAAGAATATAAAACAGCTAAAGATGCTCTATTAACTAGTTTCTTTTGTTAACACTCTTGATCAAAGATATCCAGAGTGATTACATTTTAAAGTCTTTATTAACAAGCTTATTTTCTCTGGCAAAGGCCAAGATTCATCAGTTAATAAGCATAGATTTATTTTTGCCCCTAGCTTGTGGTGATGTTTTGTTATACTCTTCTTCCACATGCAAATATAATGCATTATATTTGGAGAATTCCTTTGGGGTTTGACATTATATGCTGGTGAAAAGTCATTCCTTTATATTTTTTTTAGGAATCTTTTTGCATTTCACATTAATATATTCCACTTATTACCTTTTATATTTATCTTGGTTCACTCTCTCATTGTTACTTTCTCTTTCTTCCAGAGACATTTCTTCAAGAACCTGGGTGCCATTTTCACATTTGCCTTTCTGGGGACAACCATATCAACTTTTGTAGTTGGGTAAGCTGTTGCTGTTGTACATGTCTCCACTTATTTAACCCAATTTTTTTTAGTCTTCTTGTCCCTGTATGTATTTATGAATATGTCTGTATGGATGTGTTTACAGCCAAAATATGACTACAACCAAAAGATGACTAATGTAATGATGAGATGAGAACAGGAATAGAAAAATTAGAATACTTTTGGCAAGGGAGATCACTTCTTTGCACAGTTTTCATTATGAGAGAATGAGATATCTTGGAATTATGGTGCAAATGTGTATAAATATAACATGTGAATATCCAATTCATACTAACATTATTATGATTTTATATTATTATTATTAAAACACACACATACACACACACACACACACACACACACACACACACACACACACACACACACACACACACACACACACACACACACACACACACACACACACACACACACATATTCATTGTTATCATTATTTATTTATTATTTTTTTTTTTTTATAGTAGAATACATGGGAAGGGATTCACAACACTTTAAAATACTTATTACACCATCTCACAAAAAAGTTTTCAGGAGGACAAACCTATCTTTCAGTAAGGTATGACATTAACTCCTTACACCTCTATGGGTTTCCATTGTTTCAGCGGCTTAGTGTATGGCTTCTTATGGCTGTTGAGCTCAAGCTTCTCATTCATCGACTGCCTTTTATTCGGCGCTCTCATCTCCGCCACCGACCCAGTCACCGTGCTGGCCATCTTCTCCGACCTCCACGTGGACGTCAATCTGTATGCCCTGGTGTTTGGAGAGTCGGTTCTCAACGATGCAGTCGCCATTGTCTTGTCTAGGTGAGCATCTAGTTTGTACGGTAATTTGTTTAATCATGTTTTCTTCTTCTTCTCCTTCTTCTTAGGCTTCATCTTCTTCTTCTTTTCTTTACAAGGGCGTGGTGGGAGGTTTGTGGGTTTTTGAAATCATGTTTAGTTTCTGTTGTATTCCCTCTTTTTAAAAAAATTGTTTCCTATTTTCTCTTCGTTTCCTTTTCTTTTCCCGTTTTTTCAACTTCTCCCAAAACCTCTCTACTTTTTTTCTTTCTTTCTTTCTTTCTTTTAATAATTTTTCATCATGTCTGTTTCTTCTTTAACCCCATACCAATGGGCCACGCGCTAAGGCGCCATAATAAACCACTTGATCTGTGAAATGCAGCTGTACACCGTGGCGACATGCCAAAGTGCAACGAGCCGGGGGTTTGGCTTGATGTAGCGAACTCCCGCGCTCAAAGTCAGCTCATTGCCAATAATCTCCAGAGCGGAGAGTTTTTAAAAAAAATTCTTAACCCATTAGTAAGGGGTTAATCTCCCTTTTTTTTTTTTTTCTAATATTTGTCACTGTTTTCCCCACTGCCTCCATACTGATTGTCTCTTGCTCTTTTTGTCACCAGTGCCATCGAAAGTTATGGCAGTGCCAGTGGAGGCTTTGAGACGTCAGCCTTCTTCCTGGCCATCCTCAATTTCCTGTGGATCTTCAGCATGTCATTCCTCATCGGCTCAGTCATGGGCTGCCTCACCGCCATCCTCACCAAGTTCACGCGTCTTAAGGACTTCCCGCTGCTGGAGACGGCGCTCTTCGTCCTTATGTCATACTCTACCTTCCTCATGGCAGAGGCAGCGGACTTGACAGGTAAAGGGATAAAAAAGGAAGGGGGGAAGGGTCAGGGACGGGGTGAGCAGGGGTTAGGGACCATGGGTAGAGTATGGGGTATTGAGGTATGTGGCCAGGGGGGCTGTTTGGACATTCTTGGTGGTGAAATGGCATAATAGCTAGTACTAATTGCCTGGCAATCTTTTGCCACAGTCAGAGCAATTAAATTAATTAAAATCAAATCAATTAAATCCCAAAATTCAGGGCTAATATAAAAGATATATATATATATATATATATATATATATATATATATATATATATATATATATATATATATATATATAAATTAGATTATTTTCATATGATAAATCCCAGTGAGCAGACAAAAAGTAGATGTATGGTTGCCATCATCACTTTAGGCATACTGAGTCAAAGTTTGGCCTTCTTAGGGAAGACCCACCCACCCTCTGCCTCCCCAGACACTCCAAATACATGACCCAGTTGCTTCTGACTCACAATTTAACTGCTCATGTTAACTTAGAGTGGTGAATGGCTGGGTCTGGGAAGGATGGATACATTTTATATGGATGTATCATAGAATAACAGTTTGTTATCAGTATATTTCTAGTATGTTGATAACAGATTATTTTGTATTTTTTTATTGTACAAAAAGATTGCAGTTCTGGATTTAGTTCGTAGAAATAGGAGTGAAATACAAAATATTACCCCTGAACTTTCCAGGTATTGTGGCGGTGCTCTTCTGTGGAATCTGCCAAGCCCACTACACCTACAACAACCTGTCTGCGGAGAGTCGCGTTGCTACCAAGACACTGTTCGAACTCCTCAATTTCCTCTCAGAAAACTTTATCTTCTCATACATTGGGGTTTCTATGTTCACCTTCGACCACCACAAGTGGGATGTGGGATTCATCTCCATCGCCTTCGTAGCCATTATCGCTGGGCGCTTCATGTGCGTCTACCCTCTTTCCTTCCTGCTGAACCTTGGCCGGACTCCGAAGATCCCCATCAACTTCATGAACATGTTGTTCTTCTCGGGTGAGGGAAATGGACAGTTCTTCTGTTGAAACTGTTTTGTTAGTTACTGGGTATTATTTTTTTTCTTTTCTTTTTACTGCTGTGGTTATAGTAATTTTTTGTATGATTAATATGATTGTTTTTTATTTAGCCTTATTTTTACTTTTCTCAGTTGCTAAGAGAAGCAACAATTAGAAAAATATATATATTGTCAGCATCATTTACGTAAACGTGTTTTCCTAAATAAAAAATTCCTTTCATATCACCACCAATATAGGTCTCAGAGGAGCCATAGCCTTTGCACTTGCCATTCGCAACACCAGCAGCAGTGCACGGAAGGCCATCCTAACCACGACGTCGCTGATAGTCATAATAACTGTCATATTATGCGGCGGCCTCACCACCCAGGTTCTGTCATGGCTTGGGATACCGTGAGTTGAAAAATGTGTTTTAGTGGTGCTTTTTTCATTAGTTATTAACTGTAGTGTAGTAATGTTTTGTAATCATATATAGTCTTTTCGTTTGTCTTTTCTCTTTCCCCTTATTTTTCCTAATTTGTTTAATATTTAAAACTTCACTCATGCTCTTATGTGTGTGCTCTCTTCTTTTTTTTTCCCTCTCTCTCTTCTCTCCTCTCTTCTCTTCATTCCTCTCTTCTCTTGTCACGTTTCACATCTCACTACTTACATCCCAGTGCCTCATCTCCGTTCCAGTGGACCTTATTCTTACTTATATATGTCACAATATGATGTGTATAATATCTGTGTCTGATTTTTTTTAGTTCTGAATATTTGACTTGGTTCCATGAATCACGCTCGTTATCTCCTAATTTCATGGATAAAGTCACTGAGCATACTTTCAGGTAAAACCTCTTTTGGTGCTTCTTGGGTGCATTACAAAATTTAAAAAAAAAAGAAAGAAAATGTGTGCATAATTCAATGACTGCTAGCCATTTATTACATTAACCACCTAGGATTAGAACTGGTAGTAGATTATATGAATGGTATTGCACTTTTAGAATGGAGAGTAAACTGGAGATATATCAAGTAAGCATTAAGTAAGATTGCTACAATGGATTTCTTAGGGCACTATCATACTAGTACTTTTTCCGACAATTTTTATGTTTCCGTCTGAATTTGAGGCCTTCTGCAAAGATGATTGTGACTGTTTCCCTCTGACTAATTTCTAGCTGTATAGAGGATCTTTACATACATTTGCTACTATTTGATTCTGTATCATTATTCTCCTACTAAGATTTTGGCAGAAAAATGAAGCTGGTATATTGATGCAGTGAAGGGTAGGCCTACAGAAAAGAAAAAGAAAGATTTTAATAAACAAGTACAATGCCTGTGAACTAGTGTGTGGCTTCCAACAATTTAGGTACATTGAAAGTAAATTTTTATATCATAACAAAATAATTAAAAAGTGGAGAGTACATTTGTTGGAGATGAGCTTGTATGCACTAGCAACAGCATACCTTTATTGCTTTGCATTCCTAGATTTTTGATTTGCCAAATGATTCGTGTGTGTGTGTTGTGAGAATGGGCTCCAGACAAAGACTAATGATTTTAAAATGTGTGACTTGCTTCAATAGATGTTTTGGAGTTGAGAAGCATTTATTAAATGTCATTACATTAATTTGTGTATCCCTGACTTTTTTTTGTGATAAAATCCCTATTTTAAGAGGCCCTGCTTATAAGCATGCATTACTTGTATGCTAAAAAAAACTGAGTATGCCGTGTGTTTGGCATTGCAAGAGTGGTCATGCTTCACTCCCAGTGGAAGTTATGTGGAGTCAAGACTATCCAGGAAGCAGATCCAATGTGTATGGAAGTTGGGTTATTGCTGTGTCGACGAATGGACTACAGAAGATGTATTAACCCAATCGTGTTTTATTTTTAGGGTTGATGTGGAGGATGATGAGACCCACCACCTAAACACCTCGTTCCAGCCAATCAGAAATGTAAGTAGGAATTAAAGTCTGGAGTGCTTCAGATTTCTGTCCTTTGTTTATTTATTTTATTATATTTTTTAAATCTCTTTTCTTTTTTTCTTTTTTTCTTTTTTTGCCATAGACTTTAAGTTGAGCAAGCTTAACCCTCTCACAAATATGCATGGATAACCCTGTGGTCTCAAACTTTAAAATGCAATTGCATAATACCACAGTGGCTCAGAGAAGCACTAAGGATATTTGCATGTATATCTCCCCCTGTTTTTAGCTGCATGTGAGAGGGTTAGGAAGGAGTTACAAAATTTGCCGCCCAAGGTTTGGAATTTCTTATGCGTTCCAGTGTTATGCATTTATTATGTGGCATTGCAAGAGATGGTAAGCCACCAATATTTGTATACCATGCACTCATCCTACCTTCAAGAATCGTCTGCAAATTGACCTGGTTTTCGCTAAATAGTATAGGACCATTGTAAGCACATTTATAATTTTTTTGGGGTGTTTTTTCGTTTCTTTTCTTTTCGGAACAATGTGTTGGATTCATAACTTAAGAAGAAAATATAAAAAAAACAAACATGGAAATGATTAGAGGTAGTCAAAGAACTTGAATGAAGTGGGTTTCTAAAATTGTTGTGGATCATTATATTGGTCATGCATTATGTTTGTAATTCCAAATATTGATAAGGACCCCCAGTGTTTTGTAAACGCTAAGAGTGCCTTTTTATATTTCTTTCATGCCATGCAAAAGTTGGTGTTTTTATTTATTTATTCATTATGGTAATCATTTTTTTTTTTCTTAGCTACTTCCCCTTTTTTCCTCGGTTATTCATTGTTATTACTCATTCTTTCATATATATTTTCAGTCCGTTGTGTTTCCTTCAATCCGTTTCCCCATTTGTTTTCTTCTGGCCAATGGCAGTGTCAGTCACTGAAATGCTCCCTGCGTGGCACGTGTTTCCCATTTCACAAGACACTCACACCCTGTATTAAGATTTTCAGTAAGGCAGGAAGGTAGCCTGCATTGCTTTGGTATAAATATCCATCCGCATTGGACGCAGCACAGTAAGGTTTGGTTGGCACTGGTTTGTAGTACTTAAGCACAGTTCTCTTTCCAGGTGTATGTGTAGAATAAAGAGTGTATTTACCTAGTTAAGGAGTTTCATGATATATAGAATACTTTTCTTTTTTTTTTTTCTTTTTTTTTTCTTTTTTTTTTTTTTTCTTTTTTTATGGCAGCTTATTAAGTACTTTATATATTTATTGTTTTTCAATATGAGTTTTTACAATTAAAAAGTCCATCAAAACGTGTTTTGTTTTGATGTTTCAGGATTACAAAAGCATTGACGAAGGCAGGGTACGTAACCAATCTTTTTGTTTTTATTTCTCCGTCCCTTGCATGGGGAATGGCTCGTAGTAAGTAGACATCCCCGACTATGTAAGCCCATCTTGAGTATTTTTTTTTTTTTTTTTACTTCTTCAGTTTAGTTTCACAAAGCTTATTCTTTCCCTTGTGTACAAGCTGTTTATTTTGTTTTATTTTTATTTTTTCTATATTTTGTTTTTGTGTATTTGTGCTTGTCCATGGTGCTTTTATGTATGTTACGTTGGCTCTTATTTCATCGTTTCCTTATCACCTGACAGTGTATTTAGCCTAAGTTGCAGCGTTGCATGATCATATGTTAGTTAGATCAAAGTTCACTACAGTACCCAACTCTTACATGATATTCGGATTGACACACATGAAGCTAACCATTACAGATTTTTGGCAGTGACATATTGAGGACGTTGTCATTGTTTTTTTTACAAGATAAAAAGCACTTGTTTTTTGAGAGCATTATTATTATTTCTTTATTTGTTTTTAGTCTAACAGTAGAGTTGCCGTTTTTTGTGTGTGTGCCAGATCCAAAAGGTGCCACGTATGGAGTATCTATTTTCCTTTTTCTTTTTCTCCCGTTCGTGTTTTCTTTGTTTTCGAGATCCGAATTTGGGGACACGGTTTGTTATTTGTACATTTGGTCTTCTTCAATTCCCTTTTTTTGTGTGTTTATATATTTTCTCTCGGTGTTATTTTTTCTTTGCAGTAATGACAGGAAAACTGTTAGCAAGTCTTAGACCCAAATCAAGGGCAGTATTCCCTCCTTACCCCTCTCCTCAAAGAAAGAAAAAAAAAACTCATAAAGAAAAGAAATTGGTGACTGTGTTTGCTACATTGTTTACTCCCTCTTTGTTGTAGCATAGATGAAAAAATAAAGGTCTTGTGTTTGCTACATGAACTACGTTTCTTTAACAGTTAATGGTGTCGAGGCTGAGGTTTCATTATTTTTATTTTATTTATATTTTCCCTCAGTGCGTTCATTGCTTGTTTATCATTCCTTTTATGGAAAATGTTGATCAGACATCTGAATGCTTTGTAGATCTCTGATCTCTGAAGTATTTTAGTTTTAGAACTAAATGTTTTTAATACACTGATTTACTTAATACTGCATAATTAACTCATCACTGCTGGGTGAGCAGAATTCCCTGAGTGTGATAAACTAGTGGTTTCTGGCCAGACACTGGGCAAGAGAGTCCGCGACATCAAGTCGAACATCCCACTCCACACGCTCTGGCGCTTTGCTGTGGTTTGTTATGATGCCGGCACACATGACCTGTCCAGGTCAGGCCGAGAAGACAATGTTAAAATATCAGGGTGGGAGGGTGGGATTTTTTTCTCTCTCTCTCTTCCCTTGAATTTTGGGTATTTTTTATGTATTTCTAATATAGCAGTCATCTTATTTCCCCACTAAACCTCACTCACTGCTAAATTATCTGACAGAAAAATTAAACCTTCGTTCTGAACTCGTAACTTCCTCTCTCTCTCTCAGAAAGCCATGTGTCATAGTTGAATCGTCTCCCAAATTAATCAAAGTAAAATCAGTAGCCTTCACGGTCGTATCCATTGTATTTTGCATTAGTATTGAAATTTTCTCTCGTGTGCTTTCAAAATTAGCAGACTCATTTTCAGTGTTATAATAATGTTAGGTACAGTCTAGTAGATAGATTTGATCAGGTTTTGTAAAAAGGTTAAATGGTAGTGGTTGAAACAGAAAATTCAAGGATGTTGTGATACTGCATCTTGATTCGGTTTAGTCTTCCATAACTGGAAATGCCAGACCCATTTCTAATGTGTATAATCACGAGGTCTGAATTGTATATATTTGTAGGAGTGGTACAATCGCATGAGTAGCAATGCTAAGGCTATGCAAAGTAGGTATTGTTCCATTGTTAACAGGCTTGAAATTATGAATAGAATACTTTCTCGACTATGATGATAATCTAACACAGATAAATTTTAGTATTTTTTCGTTGTCCAAGATGCAGGAAGATAACATTTTCCTTATCAAGCAGTACCATTATTTGTAAACCGAGTAATGACTCAGTAAAGTTAGGCAATGATAGGTATTTATTATTTTCTCAGCTCCATGCTTGGATGATTGTCTGGCTTGCAATAGTGCACATGAGACCTCACTACTGATTGGGACATTAACTCAAAATGTGATAAGACATCACCCATCATCTTTGATTATTCACCATAGCATCACTTGTCATCAGTGGGGGAAGCATTTAACATTTTACTCTACTTGGCTAGAATTTAAATCCAGATTTTAAACCTTTGGAGGCAGTAACAACAGGTAAATTTTTTGATGGAGAAGGGGTGAAAACTTTTTGCACACTGCTCCAAACCTAGCCAGTTATTCTAACAGGTGATCAGGCTTGCAAGACCTCATTCCAGCAATCAGGAAGTGGATTCATGATGTGATAGGTCACTTGTTGCCATAGTTATTAACACAGTTATTAACACAGTTATTATATATTAACACATTGTAATTACTGTATGTATTTGTAAATGCTTATGATTCCTATTGTTATATAGCACTGATTGTGATTGCCAATATTAATGTTCCTAGTAGTGCAGGATAATAGCACTACTAGAAATCTCAGGATTATATAACAAATTATTTATATATTTCTTTATATATTACTTTATATATTATTGTTATTTTTGTCTTATTTTTTGTAATGCTCCTTTCTCAGATCAGAAACTAATTTTGCCAAGTATCTGCTTGTAACATTTCCATGACCATGCAACTTATCTTTATGCTGTCAGTATATCTATGTATCATATGATTATTATTTTATTTCATATGAACTTTGTACATAACCAAGATTGCAAGTACATGCTGAAAAAAACTAGATAAAGCTACTTACACAACCAGTGAAAAAAATGAAAAGAGAAATTATTCTGCTCTGCAGTTACTGCTTATAGTACTAATCATGCTGCGACACTCCAAATCTGTCACTGTAAATATTGCTTATGTGACGGCTGCATCCACTTTGAGCTGTCTCCAGGGACAACCATGCTTGTTTTTTTAAGGAAGACTTAAACAGAAGTTCTGCATCTCCACTGATGAAGATGGGGGTCCGCGCCTTGTGAGTCTGCTCGTAAGAGGACCAGACAAATGGAGATCATGCAAGAATGAGAAGTGTTTGGCCAGAGACCTACAGTCCTTGATGCAGTTCAGAACCTTAACTTCTGTTGCTGACTGCATGCATTGCGAACTTTATTCTGGTTTGTTGTTTGTGAGAGAAAACATAGTGGTGTAGTGATGTCGGTTAATTAGGATATTGATATGGAAAAAAAGGAAACTAGTGTTGTCCTATTGGCAGGTAAGAGGTGTTATGATATTCAAGTAGGAAGAAGCTCATGGTTAATGGACGTAATGAAGTGCATAAGAAAATTTGAATTATAAAGTAAGGTGATTTGTCCATTGTTTTATAGTTTTTTTTCTTTCTTTCTTTCTTTCTTTTTCTCTCTATGAGATGAAATACTGGAATGTCACAGTGTATATCCTATACTTTTCCAGAGTGACTAGTTGACAGATTGGTAAATGAGTGAGTTTTGTGCCTAGTCAACATAAAAGAAGTATTTATTATTTGTTTTTAGAAGAGTAAGTGAAGTCATAAGAAGCAACATCTCTTGCATAGTTAGTTGACTTTGATAGGCACTCTACACCAATGAATTTAAGTTGCAGATGGCTAGTGAGAACGTATTACTGAGCATATATGTATGTTATTTGATTCTTTAAAGGCTGGACACCCTTGTTTCCAAACCCTGTTTGAAACTTTGCCAAAAGTGTGTTACAAATATGCCAGAAACATGCCATGAATATGTAACTGAAGATGCTATGAACATGTATTATGCAATGTCTAATGACTTTGTGACAAATGCTCAACCATGTCTCAAGCTGACATGCAGTTGACACACGTCGTGATTGTAGCATTCTTATCACTGTGTTGGTGGTTAACCCAATACCTTAGAGAAATATGCATGCCAAGCTGGACTAGGCTCAGGTGCTGCTCACAGTCAGCTGCATATGCCAGAGATATGAAGCTCATTAATGATATCTTTTCACTGCTGTCTGTAATTAGGACTGTGCAAATTACTGTTTTAAGATGAAGGAAACTAAAAGAGATTTTGGAGCCTATTGTGGAAGGATTTATGTCCTTATTAATCAAAGGCAGAATCAAACAAGGATATAGCTGTTGAGCATGCAATGGAACAGCCATGTGCACCGTTGCCCAGTTTTGTCATACCACCGAGAGCCAGTGGGTTAACCCAGTAATGGTGGGTAAAGTTTCTGGCAAGGTCTGGTGAGGACAGGTGTACTTAAATGTGTGTACTCTGCTGTGATTTTTTACCATCATGTAATAGCATATCATCTAGCACCTGGGTTATGATCTACAGACCACAAGGCGAAATTTGATGGATGTCAATTAATCACTAAGCCTTGTTCACTCGTTATTGGAGACAGAAGGCTATGTTTGTCTAAATACAGATAGTTGACATAATAGTCCAGTTTTCTTTTTTTCTGAGTTACCAGTAAGCATATTGTGTGCCTGTTGATCTTAGTGAATAAAAATGTGACTAAACTGTGATCTTGACCTTATGTTTTTTCATGGTTGTCTGTGATCTGATCTTCTGACAGTATGAACAGTCCCTGCATAATGTAAACGCTGGAATGGCACTGAGGAGCCACACGACTAAGCTTGTGATTTAGAAAAAAAGTTTGTCTCAAACACAAGAAGTCATTTTCCTTTGGTTGAAGAATGAAGCTATGTGACAAATGTCAAGAATAAGTTTTGCTATTAAACCATTAACAGTTATATTTATTGAAAAGAAAAAGTGTTGGCATTGAATAAGTCATGAATCATTAATTTATCTCTCTGCTCTTATTTTTCTGCTGATCAATCAATTACAAAAAAATCTAACTATCAGTCAGACACTTGTGCTTTTGCCAAAGACATAGCCATTCTAGTTAATGATACAGATGTCTTCTTCCTCTGTTTTTCTTTCTTTTCTTTCATTCTCTGATTTTCCTCCCTTCCATCTTTTTTGTAATCTTTTTCCTTTCTCCGCTCATATTTTTGGCAAAAGCAGTCTCAGGAAAATAAAGTTGTCGGGGAGACTCCTACAAAGGAGTTTCTTATTGAAAGGATGTTTTAACTTAGTGATTATGAAAAGTGTTGACTGCATAGATATGAGAAAAAGTTGATGTGAAAGAGATTTATTCTTATTTATATATTAGACGTACACTGCTTGGGTGTTTGTGTGCAGAGCAGGATGGGGATTACTATAGTTTCTCCTGTTGATTATTGTTAATTATTGTTAATAACTGAATTGGATTTAATTGGATTTAATTTCTTGTAATTTGTTTTGTATGGCTAACTGTGGAAGTAGAAGGGTGGCTACTTTCTTTATGCTGAATCTGATAGTTTTTGCTTTATGAGAATTTTGTGTTGGGATTATATACTTGAATGTGCAATTGCTGTCAGAACTCTTGTTCTATCATAAAATCTTGGAAAAAATATTGTAATGTAAAATTCGTCTTACATATTTTTTTTGGGGGGGACACTCCCATATTTTCTTTTTGAAATTTTGCTGTGAATATTTGCTCTTTTTCTTGATTACAGTGTGGATTGTATATGAATTTTAGAGTTAAATGATATACACATTTTTTCTACAGAAATCACTTATAGTAATATGTAAAGTTGTTGAGTCAGTTTGTCTATACTTTTTGAGTTCCAGCTTTTAACTTTGTTATTCTAAATTTATAAAAGTGGATTCATCATTGATACTTTTCTATGCCTTTTACTAAAGAGTTATATTTAATTTAGATTATTAAAAGTGCAAATGCAAATGCTTGTATATGAAGCATGCATGCACGTGCGAGCACACACACATGTACACAAACACACACACACACACACACACACACACACACACACACACACACACACACACACACACACACACACACACACACACACACACACACACACACACACACACACACACACACACACTTACATACACTTACATACACTTACATACACATACACATACACATACACATACATATACATATATTATACACTCACTCCTATACCTACCCACACATACACTCACCTACACCCACCCACTTCCACACCAACACCTTCCACAACACCAAACCCCCTTCCACACCAACACCTACACCATCTCCACCTCAAACCTATTTCCACACTTACCCCTACACCCACACCAGTACCCACCCCCACACCTACACCCGCTCTCACATCTCACACAAACCCCAACAATCACACCCCACTGAACACCTACACTTACACCCGACCAAACCCCTATAAGTATACCCAACTGAACCCCCACACTTGCGCCCAACTGAGCCCTAAACACCTGCAACTGCTCCGACCCACACACTTGCACCCACTTCCACCCACTTCCACCCACTTCCACCCACTTCCACCCACAGGGAGGGAGAGAAAAGAAAAATGAATGAATTCACAGATGACTAGTAATGGCATTGAAAATATTAGCAAAAATTCTTTCCTCGTTTTTAAGATCATAGCCTGACCAGTACCGACTTCATTATCATTTTTAATATTTGTATATTTTATTTTTTCCATTACCTCTAGGGGCCAGGGGCAGAGGATGGGGGAGAAGGCCCTCCCGAGGGGATCAGCAGCAACTCAAGCAAGTACGAGAAGGCCTGGCTGTTCCGCATCTGGTCGCAGTTTGACGTGAAGTTCATGAAGCCTTTCCTGACCAACAGTCGCCCCACTCTGCTAGACACCACACCCCTCTGCTGCGCCCCCTTAGCAAGGATCCTGACTACAACCGAACAACTGACGCAGGTAAGTGGCTTATTCCCGACCATCCCCCCCTTACCCTCGATCAAGGTTTTAGGTCTAATGGTCCTTCATTATTCCTTAGTTTAAGATAATCCACTCATGATTGATTGATTTTTTTGTTTTTGTTTTTTCTGTGCCATTTCTGTGATGTCCTTTTGTGATTATTATTATATGTTAACTTTTGAGGTTTAGATGATCCCTTTTGTTGCCCAAATCCTTCTGAAGCTTGAACAATGAAGTAGAAATGTGC